>NC_091235.1:17411431-17416431 GCF_040958095.1 Procambarus clarkii
TCACATTTTCATAAATTTGTTTATATGACAAAATAAAAAAAAAATTCTTCGGATGTTTCACAACTCAAACAATACCACGTGGAGCTTAAAGTGCCTGGGGTCAGATTCACGATAGGAGTTACGCCAGCACTTACGAACGTGTACATCTTTCCTCAATCTTTGACGGCTTTGGTTACATTTATTAAACCATTTACAAGCATGAAAACTTCCCATTCAACTGTTGTTATTGTTATAAACAGCCTCCTGGTGCTTCGGAGTATATTAACTGTTTAATAATTGCAAACAAAGCCGCCAAAGATTGAGAAAAGATGTACAGGTTCGTAAGTGCTTGCGTAACTGCTTTCGTGAATCTGGCCCCCTGACCGCGCACAGTGACCTCAAACCTGTCAGGGGTCGTCCGCGTAATTAAGCTCTGAATAAACTGCCAATACATTTGTCCACAGATCTAAATATCTCCGTAGTGAGGGATGGCCATGGAAGACAATCCTTGGGTCGGTCGGCGTCAGGTATGGAGAATATTAACACTGACACTATATCATTAATATGCCCAGATATTACACTAATCTTTCATCTGCATTATTCATATATTTTGACTCCTGGGTAAGTTTACTGCAAAAAGTTAAACAGTTGCAATGTTCAGTAGATAACCTAGAGCAGGTAGGCACCAGAAGATGCCAAGCGGTCATGTAAGCACATTTAGGTAACTGTCTTTATCCATGGGTGTAATCCATGCAGAACTACATGGGTCACCACTACCTACACCCTGTGGGTATCCAGGGTGTAGTTCTGAGCCACCACCACTACCTACACCCTGTGGGTATCCAGGGTGTAGTCCTGAGCCACCACCACTACCTACACCCTGTGGGTATCCAGGGTGTAGTCCTGAGCCACCACCACTACCTACACCCTGTGGGTATCCAGGGTGTAGTCCTGAGCCACCACCACTACCTTTGCTTTGCTTTGATGTCCATAGGGAATGGAAAGGATGGGGGAGGTAGAGGGATGGGGAGATGAAATTCAGGAAGAGGATGCGGGTGTAGAGAGAGAGGAGGTTTGAAAGTTCGGTGGCCTGTCCACCATGGGTTGACATTTTTGTATGTGTTGTTTGTTTGCGTATGTGTTATGTTGGGTTGTCAGTACATTGGCTGGGGGGGCTAGTGTTTGTGACCTTGTTGGTGTCCTAAAGCACTAGAGCCGATGGAGTTGGCTGAAGGAGGCTAATCTTAGAAACATCAGGGTAGTTACACTTCTGACGCCACGACAAATGGTTTTTTGGTTTTATATTTTTTTGTAGGTGTTTTATTTATATATATATATATTTTTTTTTTTTTTTTTTTTTTTTTTTTTTTTTTTTTTATATTTATTTATTTATTTATTATTTTTTTTTTTTTTTTTTTTTTTTTTTTTTTTTTTATTTATTATTTATATATATTTTTTTTTTTTTTTCTTTCTTTCTTTATTCTTCATTTGGTGTAGATTGGGTCCGGGATGGGCCACTCATCTGGATCGTCTGGCAGACCGCTTAGTATCTGAGGGCTTGGGAAGGCCTCATCATGGATATGTCTGACCACTACCTACACCCTGTGGGTATCCAGGGTGTAGTCCTGAGCCACCACCACTACCTACACCCTGTGGGTATCCAGGGTGTAGTCCTGAGCCACCACCACCACCTACACCCTGTGGGTATCCAGGGGTGTAGTCCACGAAGAGCCAGGTGAAGCAAGCCACACAGCCCAAGCCCAGAGGGCACAATACCCAAGAGTAACGCAGACCCACCACCACTCTTGGGCACTGCGGCCACCGGCAGGACCTCACTCTTCGCGAAGACCTCACTCGAAACACCACCGTATTTTGCACTGCACATTTGGCTCTGGAATGACTCGAACTAATATTTACCCTTCCTCGTGACCTGGCCTCAAATGTTGGGGTAATGGTGTCATGCAGGAATGCGGGCAGGGAAGGGATGGGAGGAGGATGCGGGAGAGGTGGCGGGAGGGGGGAGAGAAGAGGGTGAGAGGGAGGGAGAGGACGTGGGAGAGAGGGGAAGGGAGGGTGGGTTCAGAGGACTGAGCCACCCCTCTGTTTTACACAAGTCACAGAATATACTTGGCAACATTTCCTTTCCGCTTATTCCAGCTAAAACCTATTTTCTCCAACTCAATAAGCATAAATTTGGGGAGTCAGTTTGGAAAATATTTCCAGGAAATCTTAAAATGACTCTCAAGAGTACTTATCCACATTGTGGAGTGGCCGTATGAATTAAGCGGGACACGGATAATTAGACCCATCATACAGCGTATACAGTCTGCGTCGATCATGTTCTGCATAACCTGCCAATACAGCCGGATAGATTAGCCTGATGTATTAGCACATACAGTTTGTGCGAGTAATCCGGTGTGTGTGTATAGTGTGTATGTTATAAATATCATACAGTGTGGGAAGAAGTGTGGATATGAAAATCTCACTCATAAATAGCTCAGTAAACTCTTGTAATTCTCTGAAGTATTTTAGTCTAGATAACAACAACTTTTGACAATATAATGATGTCAAGCACGGCTGGGTTGAAGTACTTGTTTGAACTTGGTACTTAAGTACAAACTTTTAAGTATTTGTACTTGTAATGGCAATTTCATTATAGGTGCTTGAACCTTCTATTATGAACTTGAAATGTACTTTGAAAGGTTCAAGATTACGTATATGTACTTGAAAAGTTTCAAGATAATATTTATATACTTGTTAAATTCCAAGATAATATTTATTTGATCCTTCAACATGACATATTCTTAAAAAATTCAAGATCGGTCCCGGTTCTTCCAATGTATTGTATTCGTGTATTCGGTATTCATGTATCGCTAGAATGTATTCCAAGTATCTCCACGATACATTTGACAGATTACAACCTGGAGAAAGACTCACAATTTAGGCTGGACGGTAGAGCGACGGTCTCGCTTCATGCAGGTTGGCGTTCAATCCCCCGACCGTCCAAGTGGTTGGGCACCATTCCCTTCCCTCGTCCCATCCCCCCCCCCCCCTTCACTCACAATTTAGGAGTTTGAGATTGAGTTTGGTGGCAGCGCTCAGGGAGGGAGCACGAGGTTCCCTTGCCCACTGTGACATAGTCTTATGAAAATCATTTTATATACGCTATTCTTGACTATAAATATCCGTATATGTGGTACTCTGATGCAGCGCTTGTGAGAGATGAACAGTATAATCTATACGTGGTAACGAAGTAGTTTCTTATACATGCGAAAAACACGGTAGAACTATAAAAACACGGTAGAATGTATAAAAATACGGTAGAATGTATAAAAACACGGTATAATGTATAAAAACACGGTATAATGTATAAAAACACGGTAGAATGTATAAAAGCATGGTAAAATGTATAAAAACACGGTTGAATGTATAAAAACACGGTTGAATGTATAAAAACACAGTATAATGTATAAAAACACGGCAGAATGTATAAAAACACGGTATAATGTATAAAAGCGCTTCAATAAAAATTTAAGATACCATAAATCCACAAATAGCTTAGTCATAGAAGGTTTTTACTGACTTTCCGTCAGATCTAAGGGAAATTACCAGCAGATCTTGAAAGAGAAGTTTGGACATTCCAGCTGAATGCGAGCTGCAAGGATCAACAGTTTGGCTGATCATACCGTCTGTCAGGAAGCCTAGTCCGTGTGTGTGTGGGTGTGTGTGTGTGTGTGTGTGTGTGTGTGTGTGTGTGTGTGTGTGTGTGTGTGTGTGTGTGCGTGCGTGCGTGTGTGTGTGTAAACCATAACAATAGATTAGACGGGTTGGGAAAACCAGGACTACTAGATAACAAATAAATGATGAGCTTGGCGTGATAGACGCCCGGTAAAGCCCTACAATAAGCTACACACAATAGTTAATGAGCTGTACCGGGGACACCATTACCAGGGGAGGCGACGGTGCATAATGGTGCCAGTGGCTCCCTCGAGGCTGCTCACGGGGGGCGCAGAAGATAAGCATCATTCCTCAAGTGGTCGACCCCTGAGGCTTCAATGTCACTCCTATATGGAATTTCGAATCATGGCTAAGATGTCTTGGGTTAAGACTGTTTCGGTTCTAGGATTGTCAAGGCAAGACTGTACTGTGGACCCTCAACGTATAGGGTGATCAGAGCAGCTGGAAGGATGGCGGTCTCTGTACCTACGAAGACTTTCTGACAGTTGAAGACACAAAATGGGGTGACTGGGAAGTGCAACAATGGGTAGCCCAGAATAATCAATGAGAGAAGAGTCATTAGAGTAACGACACGAGACCAGTGAGTCTCACAGAGGTAGGAAATATCTTATTCCCAGACGGCGTAGACTGCTACAGTTCGACTCCAGCATATATAAAGTAAGAAAGATGTGTGATAGGCCTATCCCAAGTCTGTACACACGGCCTTGGGATAGGAATCACACTAAACCTATCCCCTGAGACACACATCACCCGTGTAACATCAGCTGCGTGTGCAAGGCTGGGAAATATACATAGCCTAAAGAATAAAACATACAATTGGCACAAGACGTAATTAAGGAATCCATATAACACTCATGTCAGTACAATACTGTAATATGTGCCGCCAGTATGTAGTCTATATCCTGGCAAATATAAAACGAAGCTGGAGAAAACTCATAGGTATGCTACTACACTAGTCCCGGAGCTGAGAGGAGTGAGTTATGAGGGAAGGCAGTAAAGCATAATTCTATCTTCACTGAATGAGACAAGAAACAGGGAAGACTTAATACGACATATTCACATGATAGACAGTGACAGGCTATGTAACATAGAAGGAACACAAACAGTGTGACACAGATGGAATTAAAAAGCACGGAAGAAGAGGCCATAGTCCATATGAATTCAATTTTGGATATTCCCGAACGAAAAAAGAGTTCGGAAATCTGTACACCAGTTGGTTCTAACCTGAGAACCAACACCCGAGAATGCAAGCTGAATGCTCTTATACAGCCCAGGAGCTAAAC
>NC_091235.1:17418931-17428931 GCF_040958095.1 Procambarus clarkii
GTAGCTAATGGGCAGTCATAGGAGCAGCAAGAACACCAGCTGCTGGATCAGTGACAACAGCTGCAGGAACACCGACAACAGCAGGTACAGTAGTAGCAGTAGCAGCAGGAACTGGACCAGCCCTGGCAGCAGTAACAGTAGTAACAGCAGAAGGAATATCAATACTAGCAGCAGGAACAGTGAAAACAGTCTAGAAACACTTTGACTACAAAGGAACAGCGAATGCAGCAAAAACAACAGCAGAGCAGTAACGAAAGATGAGTAAATAGGTAGATGCTGGACTCTGACTACTCCGTCGGGGCCATGAGCTCGAACACGGCTTGTAAAGTTCCTGAAATTAGTGCAAGACTGTCCCTGCCTTCACCCATCCCTTTACTGACCAGAGTCGACGGTGATTGACTTAACTGTTTGAGCAGCATGCACGTCATCCTCAACACCAGTCAACAGCAATGACAAATGTTTCAATTGCATGTCTTTACCAATTATATAACCTATAGTGCAAGGCTGCTGGAGCTGCCATTACCGGACGTCACCGTCGACGCCGACTGCTGGAGCTGCCATTACCGGACGTCACCGTCGACGACGACTGCTGGAGCTGCCATTACCGGACGTCACCGTCGACGACGACTGCTGGAGCTGCCATTACCGGACGTCACCGTCGACGACGACTGCTGGAGCTGCCATTACCGGACGTCACCGTCGACGACGACTGCTGGAGCTGCCATTACCGGACGTCCCGGTCGACGACGACTGCTGGAGCTGCCATTACCGGACGTCCCCGTCGACGACGACTGCTGGAGCTGCCATTACCGGACGTCCCCGTCGACGACGACTGCTGGAGCTGCCATTACCGGACGTCACCGTCGACGACGACTGCTGGAGCTGCCATTACCGGACGTCCCGGTCGACGACGACTGCTGGAGCTGCCATTACCGGACGTCCCCGTCGACGACGACTGCTGGAGCTGCCATTACCGGACGTCCCCGTCGACGACGACTGCTGGAGCTGTTATTACCGGACGTCCCCGTCGACGACGACTGCTGGAGCTGCCATTACCGGACGTCCCCGTCGACGACGACTGCTGGAGCTGCCATTACCGGACGTCCCCGTCGACGACGACGTCCCCGCGTCCGCCTGGCACCGCCGCCACCAATCACTCTGCTCCACTTATGGCGATTTGTGTGCGTTATCTAAGAGGCTAGCAGTGAGCACAGCAGTGAACACAGCAGTGAACACAGCAGTGAGCACAGCAGTGAGCACAGCAGTGAGCACAGCGGTGCAAGTAAGGTAGCCTGGGAGCTACCTGTGTCTACCAGCCTGTGTCACGCGCCACACCACAGCCACACAACACGGGTAAATGATATAATGGGTGCCAGGCCGAGCTCACGAAACACTTTCCACCACACCATGGCCGTGACGCTCAGGTGTGTGTGTGTGTGTGTGGTGTGTGTGTGTGTGTGTGTGTGTGGTGTGTGTGTGGTGTGTGTGTGGTGTGTGTGTGTGTGTGTGTGTGTGTGTGTGTGTGTGTGTGTGTGTGTGTGTGTGTGTGTGTGTGTGTGTGTGTGTGTGTGTGAGAGAGAGAGAGAGAGAGAGAGAGAGAGAGAGAGAGAGAGAGAGAGAGAGATATCAAAGTGTAATTAGCAAATTGTCCCATAATTAAACTTTTGTATTATAAATATACTCTCAAACCACAATAGTGGTTTAGACACCTGTTCATCCTTTCTGAAGATGTGACTGTCATCAGCTAACACTGATCTTCCTTCTGCCTCTTCTGCATCATTTCCTCTTCAGTTCGTAGCCATGTTCTCTTTGTGTCTTTTTCCCAGAAACTCTCGGGGATTTTTTTTTCAAATTTGTTATAATTTGTACTTAAGTTACAAGTCCTCTTTCTTGTTCTTCGACCCATCCCATTCTTCCTCCTCTCTCTCATAAGAGATGGACCCGTTCCGTCCTTTTCCAAGGTGTTTGGTGGTGGTGGTGGCAAGAACACCGAGCCATTAATCAGGCG
Source organism: Procambarus clarkii (assembly GCF_040958095.1). Classification (NCBI taxonomy): domain Eukaryota; kingdom Metazoa; phylum Arthropoda; class Malacostraca; order Decapoda; family Cambaridae; genus Procambarus; species Procambarus clarkii. Next base: position 17,420,940 of record NC_091235.1, read on the forward strand.
GGGAGGTACAACCAGCCGCAGCCCTCACATACTATTACGCCAGATACTACCAGACTTGCAGCACAAGTCTAATTATTATGTGTGAAGGGACAGGCAAGCATACACATGCACGCAAACGGACGAGCGCGCGCACACACACACACACACACACACACACACACACACACACACACACACACACACACACACACACACACACACACACACACACACAGTTTGAACACGACACAAAGATATACCTGGGACAAAATCGTGATAAAACCTAAACAAAACACCGCTCAGCACACCGCGAGGCATATGACACAAAGATATATCTATATATATATATATATATATATATATATATATATATATATATATATATATATATATATATATATATATATATATATATATATATATACCAGGAAAGGACAAGGAAGAAAACAAACACTCGTGCGACGTCTCTAAATACGTTGTGTTTGTCAATATTTCTCATTCCGTGTAATAAACAGCATTGTTTAAACACCAATTAATATTTATACTGTTACAAATTATCATTTTGTAATATACCTGTAAGCCAAAATATACCTTTATTTCTTAATATACCCGTGAGCTTGGACGAGTATAGCTTAATGCGACTACTACAAGGAATGGACCTGGGGCGCTGTCTTCATGATAGATTGCCTGGCACTCTCTAGGCCTCCTAGAGAGTGCCTGGCACTGTCTCGGCCTCCTAGAGAGTGCCTGGCACTGTCTAGGCCTCCTAGGCCATAATGGTTTAAATGCTAGGAACGCCTGTCTTGGCCGACGTCCGAACTCAGCGAAGCTGAACAAATCCACATGGACCGTGACGAGGATTCGAACCTACGTCCGGGAGCTTCCCAGACGCTGCCTTAAGCTTCTGAGCGAAGCTACTCACAGCAATCCGTCCTCAAGTTACAGTATAATATAAAGAACTTCATGATGTTACCTCTTAATTTGCATATCCAATAACGAACTTAGTTTTGGGTTCCCATCCAATAACTTGAGAACATTTCCCCCACATGACTTCCAGCTGAATACATTCCAAGCTTTTCTTCAAATAATACTTCACTCACTTTACATGTTCAAGACACACGTCTCAAAATATATCACCCGCCTACAATACTTTAATTTTTAATTACTGCCAAGGGAACTTAAACGCTGACTCTAACCAAGTTTGGAGTTAACTGTTCAAACTAATAATATGTTTTGATATTAGTTCATATTTGAGGTTATAACTCTTTTGTTACACTACCGGTAGGCGTAATGTTAATGTGTCTCTGGAGGGTATGAGTTTGTTTAGGCTTAGCATGATGTGCCTCCCCCCACCCCCCCTTCTTCTCCACACACGACATGCTCTGCTGTGGCATCTCTCTCTCTCTCTCTCTCTCTCTCTCTCTCTCTCTCTCTCTGGACAGGCTGGACGGTAGAGCGACGGTCTCGCTTCATGCAGGTCGGCGTTCAATCCCCGACCGTCCAAGTGCTTGGGCACCATTCCCTCAACCCGTCCTATCCCAAATCCTTATCCTGACCCCTTCCCAGTGCTATATAGTCGTAATGGCTTGGTGCTTTCTCCATGATAGTTCCCTTCCCTTTCTCTCTCTCTCTCTCTCTCTCTCTCTCTCTCTCTCTCTCTCTCCCACCCTATTCTAAAAGCTAAGTAACTTTCCCCCGCCCCCACCCCATAATTTCTCCCCCTCCCCGTTGCTGGCCAAACGTGCCACAGGGCCCGGGGAGAGGGAGAATGGGGAAGAGAATAGGAAGAGATGATAATATGTGAGATAACCCAGGTGGTAGATGGCGCCATGGTGCGGGTGGTAATGAGGCCACCCCCCCCCCCCCACACACACCCTCCCTCACTCTCCCTCTCACCCAACTCTCTCCACAACACTCCCTCTGCCCTCTCCACCACTCTCCCTCTCTGCCCTCATGATGATGAAGATGGTGATGATCTTGGCCTGATGACTTACCCGTTTGGAGAGTTTGTACAACACAGGTGTTGAGCACTCACGTCAGTGCTCACCTGGTTGTGCTTGCGGGGGATGAGCTCTTGCTCTTTGGTCCCGCCTCTCAACCGTCAATCAACAGGTGTACAGGTTCCTGAGCCTACTGGGCTCTATCATATCTACACTTGAAACTGTGTATGGAGTCAGCCTCCACCACATCAGTGCTCACCTAGTAGTGCTTACGGGGGTTGAGCTCTAGCTCTCTGGTCGTGCTGACCTATAAGTGACTACGGGGACGTGAGGTCTAGCTCTTCATGCCCCGTCGCCTACTAGCCTGGTTGAACCTGTTCCTTTATAATTTAACTATTCTGACCAAATTGTTTGTAAAATCTGGCATTACAACTGTGGGTGGAGGTGGCTTCCGGAACTTCTTCTTTTCAGTTCATGTCACTTCAGTGTTTCCTTATGTTACTGCGACTCATTTGTGTTGCCAGCTTCCACTTGAGAAAAAGTAGGACAGAAGGCCCCAAGTTAAAGAGGTCGTCCTTGCCCACATTGACTATCCCCCCTTGGGATCTTGAATGCTTTGATCATGTCTCCTTTGTTTCTTCTTTCCTCTAGGGTTGTGAGGTCCAGTTCTCTCAACCTATCCTCACAACCTCACCCTCACAGCTCTGGCACTAATCTTGTTGCAAACCTCTGCACTTTTTACATTTAAGTTTTATGCTTGACAGGGTGCGGATTCCAGGCCGGTGCTGTATATTTCAGTGCTGGTCTATCAAAAGCTGTGCAGATTACCTTGAAAGCGTTCTGATTTAGGTTTCTAAACAATGTTCTAATGTTTGCCAGCATCCCACACGCTGCTGATGTCACCCTGTCTATGTGTACTTCTGGCGTTAGTTAGTTGTAACTATATCCGCTCCCAAATCTCTTTCTCTCCGACTCCTGTAGTCACCTTGCTCTTGTGACGTAGACACCTTCTATTCTCTCCCTTCCCTATCGTCATTACCTTACACTTATTATGATTAAACTCCAGCACCCATTTGTTTGTCCACTCCTGGAGTTTATCAAGGTCTTCCTGTATCTATGTGTAATTATGAGTATTGTGTGTCCTGTTGTGAGTGCATAATTCTCTCATAATTATGATAGACGAAAATAAGGCAGGAGTTAGTACACTGGATATCCGACGATTAGAAAGGCGGAGTCCAAGAGCTAACAGCTCGATGCTACAGGCACAATTAATAAAAACACATACATACATACATACAAACATACATACAAACATACATACATACACAAACGCACACACACAAACGCACACACACACACACACACACAGACACACACAAACGCCTGTTCCACAGTTAAGAGGCGGGACCAAAGAGCCAAAGCTCAACCCCCGCAAACACAACTAGGTGAGTACCGACACTCACATATACAGACACCCACACATATATAAACACACACACACATGCATCCACTTCATCACTGGTTAAAAAAAAACTAAATTATGTTTGAAACCCTTCACTTTCCCCCTTTGCACGTCAAGAATTTACAACCCCGCCACCCCACTCACAAGCAACCCCAGGGAGGAAAGACTAAGCAAAACACAGTCAACTCACCGAACCCTCAGAAAAGTAGATATTTCAGAGGGTTGAGAGTAGAGTAACGGCCGCCAGTGGCACCACAGCAGTCGCCTCGAGGCCCTGGCTACCTTAGTAACCAACTTTTCTTTTTTAACAGGAACTCTGTGAATGTCTGTGGGTGGTGAGTCAGTTTATAACTGGTAGATTTTTTATTTGATGCTTTATGGGGTTGTAAATATGATTGGTGGTTGTGGTTGTAATAAAGATGGGGCGGAAAGATAAGGAAGGGGGGGGGGCGGTTGTTCCTCTTCCATCCCATCAACCAGGTTGTGGTAACACTGGTTCTGCAACACAAACCTTGCTTGTAATGATCCATATGTAGGCCAGGGCCGTGAGGGAGGGTAATACAGGTAGACAGCCACCACAACTACCGCCACTGGCACCGCTAACACCACCTATACACAACATTACCACTACTACTACCACTATTGTAACCACCCCCCCACACACGCACCAGTACTACCGCTACTGAAGCCATAACCACCACCGCCATTGTTTACATACCACTCCAACCATCACCACAGTTTCTGCCCAAGATATATATAACTCCTCACCCTTGAAGGATTCGAACCCAGACACCCAGGGGCTCCATGCACCTTGGCGTGACCAGTACTTTCACCACTAGGCCGCACTGTTACGCACGCGTCACCAATGTTACTCACGTGGCCCCAGCATGATGAGGTGATTTGATGATATATCTGTGCCCAAAAAGGTCACCGAGAGCTGTCGGGAATTGGGTTAAGGGTCAGACGACTTTCAATTCTTTTGAACCGTCAATGTGACCTAGTGGTGAAAGTACTGGTCACGCCAAGGTGCATAGAGCCCTGGGGGTCTGGGTTCGAATCCTTCAGGGTTGTGTGTGTGTGTGTGTGTGTATATATGTATATATATATACACTGTATATATATATATATATATATATATATATATATATATATATATATAGTGTCAGACCACGAAGGAAGAATTGAAACAGGAATTTCCTTACGTACTTTCATATTTAGTAATACATCTTCAAAAGGATGGATTTACAAGTTTCATACATTTGAATATATATATAGGCAGGAGAGAGAGAGAGAGAGAGAGAGAGAGGTGGAGTACAATGACAAATATATGAATGGGATTGGGTGGATGTACATAGGAGCTGCATCATATGGGCCAATAGGCCCATACGTGGATAATAATAATAGCATAAGATAGTGGACTATCCTATACTATCATTATCCACTATCCATGGTAATCCTCTTCCTTCCACATAAGGAACACCCTGAAGAGTCCAAACGACAATTTCCGTGATATTTGTATTTATTTCATTGCAGACGTCATTGTCATTCAATCAGTTCATTTTGCCTTTGTCTTGAGTGTGATTACCTGGTCACTGACCGTCAGCTTTCTCTCCAATGGCCCTGCAACAATGCTGGAAAGCTGTTGACCCGTGACCTTTACAACTAGAATTGTTCCTTTCTCTGTTTCTTTCCTAATTCTAGTATGGTCAAACCTAGTTGCTGTATAGTCATACTGGCTTACCACTTTCTCCTGATAGCTACCTTACCTCATAACTAGTTCTGCTCATTTCCGGTTTGTTGTGTTCTTGGGCTTATAACTTCCTGACGCCTCTTGTTGTAACAAGGGAGTGAGGAGGAGTGAGATTCTGCGTAATAGTGGCTTTAGGCATTGTATGTACTAGCTCTATCTATAAATTATCAAAATCTGTATCACCCTTTATATGTATGTACCTTACCTAAATAAACATTTGATTTGATCTGAAGGATTTTTATTTGCCTTTTTGGTCTGTGATGAATCTTGCTGTTGAGAAGCAAGATGTTTAGAAGCTGTTGCCTCTGTACATCTCTGGGAGATGTTCTATGTCATCTCGTTTGTTGACGTCCCTTCCCGTCCACCCAGCAACTTGGGCTGGACGGTAGAGCCACGGTCTCCCTTCATGCAGGTCGGCGTTCAATCCCCGACCGTCCAAGTAGTTGGGCACCATTCCTCCCCCCACCCTCCGTGCCATCCCAGATCCCTATCCTGATCCCTTTTACGTGGTATAGTCGTAATAGCTTGGTGCTTTCTCCTCATAGTCCCCCCCATTACCCTCCACCACTCCCAGATACTTTGTCTCGTGCAGTTCACTTTGTGATTATAAAGTTTAATATTTAGAAGCGTTTTGTTCTGCTCTCATTTAACTCCATTAAATAATCGAACACTATGAAGCAGCGGCTGCCGGCTACCAGAGGTTGTGTGTGTCTTAACTCTTGCTGTGTCTCCTGCCCCCCCCCCCCCCCCCCCCGACCCAACAACTTGGGCTGGACGGTAGAGCGACGGTCTCGCTTCATGCAGATCGGCGTTCAATCCCCGACCGTCCAAGTGGTTGGGGCACCATTCCATTCCCCCGTCCCATCACCAAATCCTTATCCTGACCCCTTCCCAGTGCTTTATAGTCGTAATGGCTTGGCGCTTTCTCCTCGTAGTTCCCCTTCCCTCCCTTTCACTTGGACTGGTCGGTAGAGGGAAGGCCTCGCTTCCTACAGGGTCTCTGCAACACAAGTAGAGAATAGTTTTCCTGTTTGTCCGACTCAATAGTGCCGATTTCTACTTTCAAAATTGCGTTGTATGTCGGTGTATTTACTATGGTCCTCATCGTTACTATAAGTACCACCAAAACAGGAGGATTCTGTTTATAACCCAATACTCGTTCCTGAAATTATACTAATTTGTTCATGACCTCACCTTCATGCAAAAACACAATTGGTTGTGTTGCTTTTGTAGTGGATGATATTGGGGGGGGGGGTTAGGTCATTTTACCTGTAGGTTCCCAATTACTTTAGTGTACACAGGAGCAAATAATGAAGGTGACCGCGGCTGAGAGAGGTAGTTAGAGATGTGTTTACATTAGAGAGTGAATGAGGTGGATGTTGTTTAAGATTCGCTATACTTGGAACAAAAAGTTCTAAGTAGCACGGGCTATGGTGAGCCCGTTGTGGACTTACCTGGCACAGGAGCGGGGCTGTAACTGAATGAGTGTGAGGTGGATCGCTGGGCGGGATTATATGGTGGGTTGCTCCACGGATGTAGTGGTCCACGGGAGACATCTCCCGTCACGCAGGGTGCAGTCGCACCTCCACAGATCTTCAGTATCATCTATTGATACTGGTAATGGCTCAAAAGGGCCTCCACTTACGGGCTATTCATGCCCGTGCCACCTTTTGGGTGATTTAATCTTCATCAATCGGATGTAGTGGTCGTTGTTTGAATAAATCCACAAGGGCCGTGACGAGGATTCGAACCACATCTCCACATCTCACAGGCCCACACACACACACACGGCTGCTATGTGTGTGTGTGTGTGTGTGTGTGCATTCACATAGTGCTTGCGGGGGTTGAGCTTCAGCTCTATGGTCCCATCTCTCGACTGTCAAGCAACTAGTGTAGAGGTTCCTGAGTCTATTAGGCTCTATCATATCTACATTTGAAACTATGTGTGTGTTCATGCGTGCGTGCATGCGCGCGTGTACTCAAGAGCCAGTGCAACAAGTGGAGCCCCAGATCCCCCCCCCCGCCCCCCCAAGATCCTCTCTGGTCATTAGGGCCACAGGAGGAATAAAGCGCCTTACCTCGCTGTAAACGCCTCGCATCATAATACGCTAACGACTAAACGAGCCAAGGAGAGATGCTGCTTCAAGAGAAATAATTTAAAGAACAAATTTAGGCGGGGAGAATGGGTGCTTGGGAGCTCATAAACAAAGGGAGGGCTTAGAAGGGCTTAGAGCGAGAAAATAAGACGCGAGCTGCCTCCATTTTCAATATGCGAACACCCACACACACGCAGCAGGGCGTGAAGAAAACGCGGCGCTCACCAAACTAAAGGGATCACATATAATTAAAATATAGACCACCCACACGTCTCAAAACACGGAGTGACGACCTTTCGGTCCGTCCTGGGCCATATTTTCCTGATTTATTTTTCAACACGGCTGGGTACACTGGTAGCTGACTCCTATAAGCAGGCTGAGAGCTTTCCCTTCCCATAGCTCATGGTGAGGCTTAGCTTTCCCTTCCCATAGCTCATGGTGAGGCTTAGCTTTCCCTTCCCATAGCTCATGGTGTGGCTTAGCTTTCCCTTCCCATAGCTCATGGTGAGGCTTAGCTTTCCCTTCCCATACCTCACGGTGAGGCTTAGCTTTCCCTTCCCATAACTCATGGTGAGGCTTATCTTTCCCTTCCCATAGCTCATGGTGAGGCTTATCTTTCCCTTCCCATAGCTCATGGTGAGGCTTATCTTTCCCTTCCCATAGCTCATGGTGAGGCTTATCTTTCCCTTCCCATAGCTCATGGTGAGGCTTAGCTTTCCCTTCCCATAGCTCACGGTGAGGCTTAGCTTTCCCTTCCCATAACTC
>NC_091235.1:17433931-17723931 GCF_040958095.1 Procambarus clarkii
AAGTAGTCATTCCAGTGCCAACCAGTCCAGGTGGTTGGACATAATTATTTGAGTTATGCTCATTGTGAACATTTCTTTGTTGCGTGATCACAATGACCCTGAATATACACAACATTAACTAATTGACACAACAAACACCTCAGACTCCTTACTACGCTAATTAGCATATTAGGACCACACCCAACACCGTCCTTGATAAAAACGAATCGGATTAAGTGCTTAACTGCTATTGTGATTTCCGAGTGTATTTGAAGGATCTATTAGTTATCTTGAGATGATTTCGGGGCTTTTTAATGTCCCCGCGGCCCGGTCCTCGACCAGGCCTCCACCCCCGGAAAGCAGCCCGTAACAGCTGACTAACACCCAGGTACCTATTTTACTGCTAGGTAACAGGAGGCATAGAGTGAAAGAAACTCTGCCCATTGTTTCTCGCCAGCGCCTGGGATCGAACCCAGGACCACAGGATCACAAGTCCAGCGTGCTGTCCGCTCGGCCGACCGGCTCCCCGTAAGTGGTAGAGCACTTCGCTACCTACACCACAGTGTATGTGGGGAAATTTGTAAACAAAAACTTGGACTGGCTACCAGCTCGATGCCTCGAGTTTACTGATTGATTCGTGCGTTGTTGTTGTTAAAGATTTAGCTACTCAGGACGAAGTGTCCATGTAGCACGGGCTATGGTGAGCCCGTAAGATTCGTGCGGATCCCATGTTAATTTATTGATAGCATATCATGGTCCAGTGGGGTAAGGTGCGTTCTGTGGTGACCCGAGATGCAGGCTCTCTCTCCCCCCCCCGTCCCGCTCCTGGGATATTCGCAAAGATACGTCACGCTTTACGGGCTATTCATGCCTGTGCCACCTCTTGGGTGGCTTAATCTTCATCAATGAATTAATGTCACGCTATTGTGATCTTGTGTATGTGTAACCCTCATTCTCTTACCACAAGAGCAATCAGAACTCATTCCCACACCTTCAGAGCAATCTGAGCCTATTCTCTCATCTCTAGAGTAACTAGAGCTCATTTTCCAACCTTCAATGCAATCACAACTCATTCTCCCAACTTCAGAGCAATCACAGCCCACTCAACCACCTCTAGACAAGTCTAAACGACATTTTCCTCGCAAAGATTACAAGGTCCTCTTTTCTTGCTCCGTATTAACGTTATTTTTACCCCCATTCAGCGAGTGTTAGGACAAGAGGGATAGAGGATGGGAAGGAAGGGGGGATGGGGGGGGGGGGGATGGTGAGGTAATTCTCCCCCATCCTTCAAATTATCTTCTCAGGTTAGGTTTTTCTTCTCCGTGAAAGTGTGAGGAAGCCTTTGATTAACCAACCTTCACAGTCCAACTTAGTGTGGCAATTAGTTGATAGTTCCTAGTCTTTTTCCCCCTCTCAGGTAATTGGCCACCATTCATGCCTCGCCAACTGGCCATACAGAGAGCGGCAGCCAGTCTCCTTGGCACAGCAAGCACGACACAAAAATTGTAAGCATAATTGTTGGGTACTGACAACAGCAACAAATGTTTCTGTCTTGTTTTTGGAGCGTCCGGCTGTTATTGGCGCCGGTAAATTTGAAGAGATTGCGAGAGAAATCTGAAGCAGAAAGGGAATGGTAATTCCAGGATGTGAAGGGGAGGGGAGGGGAGGGGAGGGGGGGGAGAGAGAGAGAGAGAGAGAGAGAGAGAGAAAGAGAGAGAGAGAGAGAAAGAGAGAGAGAGAGACAGACAGAGAGAGAGAGAGAGACAGACAGAGAGCGAGACAGAGAGCTAGCGAGCAGTGTGGCCACAAACAGAAGCACTACACCAACACGGCAGCAGGAGCAGGAGCAGGCAAGAGAAGCCGTCTCCACCTCAGGAGGCAGGATACCAGCCCCACCACACAACAATATCCTCCAGCACCCCACCGGCTCCGCGCCCTCAACCACCCACACACATCACGCCTTCACTCTCCGCCACACAAACTCTTATAATTAATAACGGTAAAAATATGAGAAAAACGAGGGAGCGACGCAGGGGACGTTTGGAATTGAGATGTTGTTATGAATCCCATGAAGCCTCTGGAGGAAAGTCTGCCCCAGAATTCATCTCGTCCTCTTAGAAATTACGTCGCTTTTCGCTCGTATCCGCTACGGCCCAAAAAAACGCAATTTGAAAATGAAACTAATTGAAAATAAATTTTGGATTTTTTGAGTGATGCTATTTTTTTGTAGAACCATTACCTGATATTACCATGTTATTGCTTATTATTTATTGTTTGTAATAAATGTTTGTCTGTTAGACAACCATGTTTAACCTTGTCCTGGTGAGGAGTTCTAAGAGGAAAGAGAGGTAAATAACTGCAGACCGGACGACACCGTACAGGCAAACTAGAAGGGAACTAGGAGGTCAGCCTAAGACTAGGAGAGAGAGGGTAAGACATAGTGGCTCAGTTGAGGTGTGTACTCATGATACTGGACCAGTTCTGAGCCTAATCCCCCATAGTATGACACTGACCCCCTTCCCCATATTTAAGTCCATTACCGCGTGACTCTCCAGTGTGTACTCCGCTGGTGTTAGTAGTAGAGGTGCTGTAAGAAGGATATTATTTTTTTTATCGGCGGCTCCCTGGCTGGGAGCGGTGTAAAATTGTAAATCTGGGGGGTTGTAAATCTGGGGGGGGGGGGGGCACAAGAGAGAGTTCAGGGGGCCCTGATAATGTACAGTATTCTCTATTCAATGTCCAAAATACCTGGTCAAACAGGTAGTGAGAATTAAGGAGCATTGGTTTAGTTCTATGGTATAGTGCGTGGGACGCAGAGTACGGGCGAGATAACTTTGACGCACATTGCCACCCAGGAAACACACACACAACGTTATTGCGTCGTTGCGACGAAAATATAAAGCTTGGGTTGCGTTGTTGGCTTGGGACAGTGTAGACGTACCCTGTAGGTGAATTGGGACGACTGTCGTTCACATGTACCCATACCAAGCAACAGCCTGGTGGACCAAACTCTCACAAGTCAAGCCTGGCCTCGGGCCGGGCTTGGGGAGTAGAAGAACTCCCAGAACCCCATCAACCAGGTATCAACCAACCATAAATCTCTAATATTGCCACCCAAGAGAGGAGAGGTAGCCAGGGTGAAAAAATATACCGTATAGAACAAAACGGAAAAAGGAGGAAAGCTTCATCCCAGAGATGGCCGCCAATACAAGTGATGTTGGACCAAGAGCTCAGCCAACACTCCGTGTGTCGTAGCCAATCAGCGTGTTGCAAGCTGGCAAACACCAGGCTAGAAGCCACGGTGTCTGTGTGTTCCAGAGGTAAAAGCCAGTGTTTCACATTTCTAATGGCCGAGGGTGTTTCAAATTTCCAGTAGGGTGTTTCACACACATATAACAGGGTTCCATTCACCAGGGCTCTTAGGAGACTCGAACCGTGGACCCCACGTGTGTGAGGTCAAAGCTCTATCGAAGCTCTATCGACTGGGCTATGAGGAGTCCTAAATGTATGAAGAAATTAGTTTTGAGATTTTCTATGCAGTATATTGTGACTCTTAATGTATACCTCCTTCTCTCTCTCCCTCTCCCCCCCCCCCCCCCCCCCCCTTCTCTCTCTCTCTCTCTCTCTCTCTCTCTCTCTCTCTCTCTCTCTCTCTCTCTCTCTCTCTCTCTCTCTCTCTCTCTCTCTCTCTCTCTCTAATAACATCACATTATTAGGTTACAGGATCACGCCGCCTGTAGTTAAACCCCCAAAAGGTTGCAAGGTGACCAAGGCAGCATTTGCTACCGTAATTCACTTACTGTTATTATGTTGTGAAAGAGAGACGGCCAAACAGAACAGAACAGAGAAGCGCAACAATACGTCACCTCAAGCGGCCGCTGCTCAACAGACAACCACAGCCCAAACACAAGCCACCGCAGACAAGCACAACCCAAACACAAGCCACCGCAGACAACCACAGCCCAAACACAAGCCACCGCAGACAACCACAGCCATAAACACCATCACCACAAACTACCACACACACATAAACAGACACACTAAGAGAGGGGAGCAAGTATAGCCCCTAAGACAGCAGGCGGTGCACAAAAGAGGTCTGCAGACAGCTATTAGGCCCAACAAGACTAATTATCCAATCGCCTGTAATCCTGCTAGTTAAACTGTTACGACGTGGTAAGTGGCCCCCGAGGCACTCAGCTGCACCAGTAAGCGAAATGGGAAGTCACGCTGACTCGCTATTACTTCCCCTCTTTTAGTCCAACCACTTGGGCTGGACGGTAGAGCGACGGTCTCGCTTCATGCAGGTCGGCGTTCAATCCCCGACCGTCCACAAGTGGTTGGGCGCCATTCATTCCTCGGGTCCCATCCCACATCCTTATCCTGACCCATTCTCAATGCTCTATAGGCGTAATGGCTTGGCGCTTTCTCTTGATTGTCCCATTCCCTTCACCTTTCTAATGGGTAAAGTCTTCCTGAGACAAATAAACGATTGACTTCAACTTTGACCTAGGTCAAGGGATGCATAACAAAATGTTACTAGTTATATGAAAAAATTATACCACGTAATCTCTCGAGCCCTCGTGTGTCTTCCAAGAGCTATATAGACACACTGGCTCACCGCTTTCTCTGTCACGGGCTCACCATAGCCCGTGCTACATGGACACTTCGTCCTGAGTAGCTAAATCTTTAACAACAACAACAGCTTTCTCATTCACCTCCACAGATCTCCAGTATCAGCTCTTGATACTGGTAATGACTTAAAGGGCCACCACTTACGGGCTATTCATGCCCGTGCCACCTTTTGGGTGGCTTAATCTTCATCAATCAATCAATCGCTTTCTCAGCCCCGCTCCTGTGCCAGGTAAGTCCACTACGGGCTCACCATAGCCCGTGCTACTTGCCCCGCTCCTGTGCCAGGTAAGTCCACTACGGGCTCACCATAGCCCGTGCTACTTGGAACTTGTTCCGAGTAGCTGAATCAATAACAACAACAACAACCGTTTTCTCTTGTTAACTACCTTCATTTAAACTTTAACTCCTTCAAGAGTGTGGACTCGAACTTTCGTAAAAATAAAAAGATCACTGAGCTTTGATTTGTTTGTTGCCTTCCCTAAGGCACTACAAACAAGCACATACTGGTGTGTACTGGCCGGAACATTCCCAAGACGCTCTCCAAATCCTCCAAATATAACAAGCAGTAATTCAACAAGCCCCGTAGAGCAACGTTAAGACCAATACTAATTATTTCGCACGGAGAGGAGCCAGACAGGCATCCCACGACTCTCACTTTATTATGCTAAAGCCTTTTTTCCTCTGCAGTTCGCTACTAATTAGTGCCCAGCTGCTCGAGGGAAAGGCAGGTGCTTCATTGCCAAGGGCATGGAGGGTGGATGACCCCTAGTCGACCCAGGGAGGGGGAGGGGGGCAGTCGACCCAGGGGGAGGGGGGGGGCCAGTCGACCCAGGGGAGGGGGGGGGGCAGTCGATCCATGGGAGGGGGGGGGCAGTCGACCCAGGGGGAGGGGGGGCAGTCGACCCAGGGGAAGGGGGGTCAGTCGACCCAGACGATCTGGGTCGACTGCCCAGATCGATGACGATGACGATGCAACGAGTAGACGAGTTGCATCGTCTTCTTAATGTAATAAATCCTTAAAGCAGACATCAGGGTGGGGGGGGGGGGTAAGGGGGGGGATACGAAGCATGTATTTTATACAGTATACAACACGACCCCAGATGTGTTTATTTGACAAAAATTGTTTTTAACCGCACTAGAGATACCCTCCATCAGGCAGTAACCAGTCTTACAATAACAGCCGCCCATCAGTGAGAGCAGCAATCAGATCGCTGCTGCCTTAAACTTCCCTCGGTCTTCCAAGACATCACATACTCCGCGACTCAAATGTTCGCCGAGAGCCGCGGGACCAAAGAGCCAAAGCTCAACCCCCGCGCAAGAACGACTAGACGAGTACAACAAGATGAGTACACACTGGCCTCTGTGGCAACGGGAGTATGACGCGACTTCCGTTATTAAGCCGACGGGAGTGACGCGGCCCTCAATGGACAGGTGAAGACAGGAGGACTATGGAGAGGGTCATGGACGGTGTAGTGGAGGGGACTGGTGGGTGTAGTGGTGGGGGCTGGTGGGTGTAGTGGTGGGGGCTGGTGGGTGTAGTGGTGGGGGCTGGTGGGTGTAGTGGTGGGGGCTGGTGGGTGTAGTGGTGGGGGCTGGTGGGTGTAGTGGTGGGGGCTGGTGGGTGGAGGTAAGGGTATAGTGTATGATGAGTGTGGTGGTGGGTGGAGGCGAGGGGTATACGGAAATGGGAAGTCATGGGAGGGGACCTTCCCCATAAGAGACCTCCTACTAATTGTGGACGGGTAGGAGAGGGTTAGCGGTGTGGCCCCCGCCGGGTTCCGGGTCCGACCCGGCGCTAGGAGGCGGCCATCACTCCTACAAGAAATGCCCTATGTATGTATGTTACGTTACGTATCTAATTACGTTACCTATTACGTTATTACTTACGTAATTACGTTACGTATCTAATTACGTTACCTAATTACGTTACCTATGTATGTTACGTATGCCCTATGTAGGGCATACGTAAATCTGTGTATATCTATGTATTTACGTATGAGGTTAGCTTAGCATTTTAAAAGCACCGAATCACCTTCTGTTGTTGAGTGTTCAATAAACCCTTGAACTATATGTTTAACACTTCTCTAACCCTGTCCATGGAGGACAGAAGAAAATGTATAAATGCTGGTTAGCATTGTAAATGTGTGGCCACGTCTGTGGTAAAAAAAAAAAACTACAAGACCAAGCCAGCGTCTGAGAAGTCAAGAAGAAGGTATTTCACAACTCGGTATGATAAAGACCAACGGCCCAGTTGGTGGAAGGTTCAGAAGCAAAACACAATAGCTGAAGTTACAACTCCATCATCATCCGACTGACACCATCACAACCACAGCACTACAAGAACTAGCTCTCACCGAAGAGAACTCCCAAACACAAACAGTAATAAAGCATTAGTATTATGAGCGTTATATCTCCAGATAATGTGTGAGGGGAGCACAAGGTGCTCAAGACGGGTGCACACTGTCTGGTGTGCACCAGACAGACAAACAGACGCAGCAACTGCCAGAATTAAGCTTGACAATCATAACATATTACAGGTAACTGCAGGTGACATGACTCGCAACACTGAGCTCTCCAACTGGGAATTCTGAGGTAAGAAAGACTCTTTAACATTATATCAATAAATGCCAAATTGATTACAAATGTTGTTAGACCAAATTGAATGAGATACCAGGAGCTTCGCAACTGTTTCATACACAATGAATGAAACAATTCATGTCAAATCAACGAGAAGATAAGACACACACACACACAAAAATGTAAAATGACTTTGACATTTGATCAATGCCTCTAAAGTGTTATTGGCCCTCAGGTATATTTAGGTAAATAACAGTTAGGAAGGAATTAGGACAAGGATTTGGGGAGGGACGGGGGGAAAAGGAATGGTGCCCAACCATTTGGACGGTCGGGGATTGAACGCCGACCTGCATGAAGTGGGACCGTCTCGCTACCGTCCAGCCCAAGTGGTATATACACTACCTACACTTGTATTTGTCTGAGGTTTTGAGAAGTATATACTTAAATACTTAGACACTTTTTTAGCATACAGGAGATAATTATGTATATAGACCCAAGCAAGTTACTCTATCAAGGGGCAGATATTGCCACATGTAGAATATTTAGTGCTACACATTGGAAATGAACATCAAAATAACGATCAAATGAGGACTACAACGTTATCAAAAGTAAACGAGGCGACCTTGGAGTGATGGTGGCTAATGACGTGAAGCCAGTCAGGTAATGTACACAGGCTGTAAGGAAGGCAAATATAATTGTTTGAGTTGTTGCCAAAACTTACAAATTTCGAGCGGAAAATGTTGTGGTAAGTCAGTACAATTCACTGATGTATATAGATTTGGTTTCTTTATTTGAGAAAAGATATTATCAAATAGGAATTTAAATGTCAAATGTTACGTGGCGCTGAATTATTATTCAGAGACATGTTGCACTGATAACACCAAGACTCAAACATAAATCATAAGAAAACTGGCTAAACTAACTATATTTATAGTCTAGGAATGAGACGAATATTAAATGATTTAATACGAGTGTTTAAAAGCAACAAGGACATGACAATGTTAATTGTGAAACTTTTCACAGACATAATGCTCAGCAATGATTTCAAAATTACAGGAAAACGATTTCACTCTAATGCTAAATACTGCTTATTTAATTGAGTAGCAAACATGCGGAACAACTTACTAGATGTTATACACCATGGTACCGCAAATATACGGAACAACTACATTACATCTTAGACTAGACAAGCACTTCTCAAAATCCCTGACCGCCCGAGCTTATAACTCCACAAATTTCCCCTAAACAAACGACCTGGTTTGGATCTAACGGTCTGTTAATGTTTGAAATCCTTTGTAACCTTTAGTAATAATTTTCCAGACAGAGCTTACATTTGCTAAAATTTACATAATGGTGTAAACTCCCAGAGATTCTTCAAGCTTAGTCTAACCCAAGATCTAGCTACATCTAGGAGTCTGCTGTGTTGACTGGACGATCCACAGATCTTAGCGTGGTGCTTTGAGAATGACAGTGTCAGGATAGATGGAATAATTATTAAAATTTTCACTTTGTGAGAGCAGAGGCATAGATTCAGAGGTGTTGGAGTGTAGAGAGTGATAAATGAACCATAGGGTGGGGAAGAAGAGTGGGGATGGTGGGGGAAGAGGTTTAGCGAGATGGAGCATAGTTGTGGGTGGGGGAGTATTGGGTGGAGTTGGAGGGGATGAGAAGGGGTGAAGGGCAGGATGCGGGGGCTGGCAGACGAGGTCAACACGCCAGTTAGGGGTCACAGGAGAGCCATAGTGACATAGAGGAAGGGAACGGCTGGTGTTCAAGTAATGACATAATTGTACCTTGTGTCGGTGCATTAATTATGCGATGAATGGAGAAAAGTGTGTGTGTGTGTGTGTGTGTGTGCAACGCGCGTGCGAACGAGGAAGAAGGCCAGAGATCGGCCATCTGAGCCCCAACAAAGCCCGCAGATCATTAGACAGAGGTGTCGGGTCAGTGAGTGAACACCGACTTGATAACGTGTCTGGAGTATTATATCGTGTGTCGCATCCCGGCCCCGCTCCCGCTCTGGTTCAAAGTTCAGAGGTCAAGGTTTTGAGGTCACGTCTCTGGTACTGGGCGGAGAGGGGCCACCCTGGGTGTACCTGTTGTTTGGTTTGCTTCTCCCAGGTGAAAACCTTCACTG
Organism: Procambarus clarkii; assembly: GCF_040958095.1. Classification (NCBI taxonomy): domain Eukaryota; kingdom Metazoa; phylum Arthropoda; class Malacostraca; order Decapoda; family Cambaridae; genus Procambarus; species Procambarus clarkii. The sequence continues at coordinate 17,443,257 of NC_091235.1, forward strand.
GCCTGTCTATTGTGCTTCTTGGACTTGCTCCCACCTGGAGTTGCCGCCATGACCACTCGAGGGAAAGGTTTCCTCGCCTGCTCCTCCAACACTCAGTCCGTATTAAAGATTAAATAATGACTACCAACCAATCACAAGGTCGTCAAGGAGTTTATTCACCAGTCACAAGCTCGTCACGGAGTTTATTCACCAATCACAAGCTTTATGCTGATATTTTCTCACCAATTGTAAAGGAGAAAAGACAGTAATTACTGAACTACATGCCATATAGAATATTTAATGCGCCTTCTAAATAATAACAACAAATCCAAAGAGATTGCAAATAAGAGGCAAATTTCACTCGCCTATATCCTCCAATCAGGGGGTCAGAATGAGAGCAATTATACTCCCAACTATCAATTAGGATTCAGGAAAAAAAAGGGGATTCCACACAAGATCAAGAATGAAGAGAGAGAAATGAAGCCAGTGACTCGTCGGCCACTAATAAGGGACTTCTTGCCACAGTATATAGTTGTTACCGTTGGAACATTCATCGTTGTAGTGAAGCTGGTTGCAAGGGGCAATTATAGTAATTAAAGGTCTATGGTGCAGGCGGCGTGGAATGACCTCACTGGGTAATTTACCCAACATTTCAGAGGACGTTCGTCTGTATAATAATTGGTATTAACTATTATTATTAATATTATTATACAAGAAAATCCCATTAACGTGATATATCAATGGGAAAATCAATTAGAGCAATAAAGGGGATTCGATCACCCCATTATGTTCTTGATTGCCTGTTGATTAATGTATATAGAAACACTGAGATAAGGACCGTTCCTGAACAAATAAGTCTGGATGTGACAACTTAGAGATTGATGATATTCTGGAGAGATATAAGAATTTCGCACCAAGATTGTAACCTTTTGTTGAATTGTCTGAATATCTGTTACAAATTGTGTGTGTACCTAGTCATTACAGTGTTTGAGTGTACCTCTGTTAATGTTCTGCATGTGTAAAGGAATATATATATATATATATATATATATATATATATATATATATATATATATATATATATATATATATATATATATATATGAACACGTTGTACTGAACGGGGTGAGAATAGTTTGAGCCACCTCATCCCTTTGTGTGTAATTTGTACCTCAATAAACTTATTTTCATTTAAATTTAAATGTAAATCCCCGACCGTCCACAAGTGGTTGGGCACCATTCCTTTCCCCCCGTCCCATCCCAAATCCTTATCCTGACCCCTTCCAAGTGCTATATAGTCGTAATGGCTTGGCGCTTTCTCCTAATAATTCCCTTCCTTCCATTTGTTGACCATTCGTACAGGGTACCAATATGTCTTTATATTTCTTCGACACATTTGCGTTTCCACTGATGTCCCCTTCGCCTACATTAACACACTTTAAAGGGGCTGTATTTGTGGCTATAGTGCCAGTGGCGACGATGGAGGTGCCTACTGACTGACTGACAGAGGCCGCTAGTGTGTATATACCTGTGTGCTGACGCTCAGGCAGTCTCAACATCCCTCCAAACATGCAGCGTCATCATGCTCACATTGTCTGAGTCTGTGGTTGTTAGGTAAGGTGTTAGGTAATACCTGCCGGGCTGTGGTGGTGATGTTCAGGGCCTGCTGGTGCCGTCTGGGTCGTGGTGGTGATGTTCAGGACCTGCTGGTGCCGTCTGGGTCGTGGTGGTGATGTTCAGGGCCTGCTGGTGGCGTCTGGGTCGTGGTGGTGATGTTCAGGGCCTGCTGGTGCCGTCTGGGTCGTGGTGGTGATGTTCAGGGCCTGCTGGTGCCGTCTGGGTCGTGGTGGTGATGTTCAGGGCCTGCTGGTGCCGTCTGGGTCGTGGTGGTGATGTTCAGGGCCTGCTGGTGCCGTCTGGGTCGTGGTGGTGATGTTCAGGGCCTGCTGGTGCCGTCTGGGTCGTGGTGGTGATGTTCAGGGCCTGCTGGTGCTGTCTGGGTCGTGGTGGTGATGTTCAGGGCCTGCTGGTGCTGTCTGGGTCGTGGTGGTGATGTTCAGGACTTTGTACCTTGGAATGATTCGGGGCTTATCGTCCCCGCGGCCCTGTCATCGTACAGGCCTCCTCGTTGCTGGACTGGTCAACCAGGCTGTTGGACGCGGCTGTTCGCAGCCTGATGTATGAATCACAGCCTGGTTGATCAGGTATCCTTTGGAGGTGTTTATCAAATTCTCTCTTGAACACTGTGAGGGGTCGGCCAGTTATGTCCCTCATGTGTAGTGGAAGCGTGTTGAACAGTCTCGGGCCTCTGATGTTGATAGAGTTCTCTCTCAGAGTACCTGTTGCACCTCTGCTTTTCAACGGGGGTATTCTGCACATCCTGCCATGCCTTCTGGTCTCATGTGATGTTATTTCTGTGTGCAGGTTTGGGACCAGCCCCTCTACTATTTTCCACGTATAAAATATTATGTATTTCTCTGGGAATTACATTTGTTGATATTTTGGGGCCTATATATATTCAACAATCACTACCATCAACACTTTCACTATCAACTCCCTAATCATTACCACCACTACTATCTATACAAACATCACTACTATCTTTTCAACCACCACTACCATCTTTACCAACATTTGGAGCATCTTCACCATCACCACTATCACCCTCCCTACCAACATTTGGAGCATCTTCACCATCACCACTATCACCCTCCCTACCATTACTGGCTCACTCACCATGACCACCATCAATATTAGCACCACCAGGAGCCTGGTGATGCAGTTCCCTGGGACGTGCTGTTATAAATACGTCTCCGAGATGTGCAACTGCCTTCTAGTCCTCCTAAGATGTGCAACTGCAGTCTAGTCCTCCTAAGATGTGCAACTGCAGTCTAGTCCTCCTAAGATGTGCAACTGCAGTCTAGTCCTCCTAAGATGTGCAACTGCAGTCTAGTCCTCCTAAGATGTGCAGCTGCCGTCCTTTGCTTCAAAGTTTCTCTCTGACTTTGTTCACGACGTCGCAACAATTTCACTTGAATGTGTTGCTGGTGTTGTTGTGTGTGGCCTCAGGCGTGTTTCATTCTAGTTTCCTCAAATGCACAGCTGCGCCTGTTGTCACACGTGTAATTTATACTTGAGAAGAGTGTGTGGGCAATTATATTATTATTATTATTATTATTATATATATATATATATATATATATATATATATATATATATATATATATATATATATATATATATATATATATATATATATATATAAAGACTGCTGCTACATAGTTAGCAGGAGTGTTTCTTGTAGCGATTAAATATGACAGAGAAGAATAGAGCAATGGGTGGTTATAAATAGGAGCTGCCTCAAATGGGCCAATAGGCCCTTTGCAGTTACCTTTATTCTTATGTTCTTAATGATTCTAGTAGGTATCTTTTTTTACTTAAGAAGGTAGTAGAAAAACAAGCTCCCCGAAGTTCAGTTTACAGTGTTATAAGACCTGACGCTAAGGGAGGTGTTTCGTTGATCATGTCAACATTTTCAAGGGCAGAGGTGAATGAAGTGCCAGAGAACTCCAAGTAATCAGTAATGAAGGTGGAGACAGGTGTGCGTATATGTGATTACCTAAGTGTAGTTACAAGATGAGAGCTACGCTCGTGGTGTCCCGTCTTCCCAGTACTCTTTGTCATATAACGCTTTGAAACTACTGACGGTTTTGGCCTCCACCACCTTCTCACCTAACTTGTTCCAACCGTCTACCACTCTGTTTGCGAAAGAAAACTTGTGTGTGTGTCTGTGTATTTTACTAATTGTATTTACTATTTGTGCCTGCAGACTCAAGCTCTTGGACCCCGCCTTTTTAACCGATCTATTCTTTCCTCTATTATGTCTAATACATATATTTCTCTCTAGCATGCGCACACCCATCCCCAGGAAACAACCCGTAGCAGCTGTCTAACTCCCAGGTACCTATTTACTACTAGGTGAACAAAGCGTCAGGTGAAAGAAACTCTGCCTATTTTTTTTATGTGTGTGTGGGTATGTGTGTGGGTGTGTGTGTGTTCATCGCCCGCAAGCACAATTAGGTGAGTACACTCACAAAATCCAATTCAACAGGTTTTTCGCCAGTAAGACAGCCAGTAAGGCGGGGCTAGAGATCTAGCGCTCGTCCCAGCTAACACCATTAGGTGAGTGCACAATCAGGGCATCGGGAGGCTCCATAGTAGGTCAGGGTAAACAGACCTTCACACTGCCAGGATGGGTTATAGTGGCCTCCTTGTGTGCTCAGTGTAACGTGCTTGCACACACACGCGCGGGCACACACACGCGCGGGCACACACATACACATACACACACACACACACAGTAGAGAGGCGGGACCAAATAGCCAAAGCTCAATCCCCGCAGCACAATTAGGTGAGCACGCGCACACACGAAGAGTGCGGGAGGGGGGGGGGGGTGGCAAGAAGTCAGTCACACACACACACACACACACACACACATATAAAGAATACCTTCCTTATTGCAAGACGTATCAGTACATGCAGTGGGCTTGAAAAAGTAGTCGAGTTAACTCGGTACAGTATTACATGTAAATGTGATGGAAAAAAAAACTGGGAACAAATAATTTAGAATGGTTGGTATACGAGCATTAGCTCACTAAGTATCCACATGAACCACACAGACATTACCTAAAGAAATATTTGTACAGTGTGGTAACAATGAACAAATGCTATGTGCCGAAATTCGAGGTGGTGGAACCACAGAGATCAAAAGGCCAGAGGAACCATGGGCACCGCCGACGTATGGTTGATAGACGGAGTCAGAGCACTAAACCTCAGCCCCCGCAGGCACAAGTGAGTACAACTAGCTGATTATGTACGAAAAAGTAGCACACATTGGTCATTGGTCCCATGTACCTCGTCTTGTACCGCGTGGCAACCAGACCTTGTATTTCTGGCTGGTCCACCCGGACCCCTTCTATGTGCTGCCATACACAAGGGTAAACCATTCATATATAAGAAGGGTAGAAATAGCCTTACGCTATCCACTTGAGACGTCTCAATAAACGTACATGAACCTTCATACACCAGAGAGCGCACATCACACACGCGGGCCCACTCACACACACTCACACACACACACACACACACACACACACACACACACACACACACACACACACACACACACACACACACACACACACACACACACACCACGAAATGCTGGTCAACCCCTACAAATACACGAGAACCAACTTGCCCGAACTATCAAACAACTATCCAAGTAGGTCTACTCATCCTCGGATGAATCTATAGTGCACATGTGTGCTTAATGAGGATGATAATAACTGCAATATATACAATTCAGTCTCTTGTCCAATTTCTTACCAGACAATCATTTGAGTATCCAGTGTTTTCTTTTGGCCGTGTAGGTCTAGGCAGTCTGGGCCTAGGCAGCCAGTCCACACACCTGCCCAGGTGTGGGTAGGTGTGTGGACGGTCGAGCTGTGGCATTACAACCCTGGAGACGCCAGGTGTAAGGCAGAAACCGGCCTTATCACGTCGGTTGTGTAATGGAGAGAGTTATGTGGTGCGTTGTGTAAGGGGAAAGTGACTACCAGGTGTATAAGGTAAAGGAGAAGGTGACCTTGTATGTTAGGTAAGGGAGCAGTCAGCCTTGCCAAGTGTGTAAGGTAAGGGAGCAGTCAGCCTTGCCAAGTGTGTAAGGTAAGGGAGCAGTCAGCCTTGTTTGGTGTGCTAGGAAAGGAAGATGAGCCTTGCCATATGTTTTAGGTAAGGGAGAAAATAGGTTTCCCAGGGGAATAAGGGAATGAAAATATCGACCTCCTTACCTACTAATGATGGCGGTGAGGAGCGAGGGAGAGGGCATGGAGAGAGGGGGTTACACTGGGAGGGGAAGAGAGAGAGAGAAGGGTACAGAGAGGGAGAGGAGAGGCGAGACAGGATGTTCAGTGAGAGAAGACTTGGAAGGGGCAGGAAGATAAGGAAAGGGAGGGAGGGGTCTCGGGGTGTAGAGAGGCAGTGAAGAGCAAGGTGTACTACGGAGACAGAACTCGCATGTAAATGCTTATGGAACAGGTGTGGATGGAAGAGGTGTACATGAGTGATTTGTGTTAAAAGTGTATGGAAGAAAGTCTGGAAACCTGACAAATAGTATTAAGTGACCCCCACCCCATTAATACACCCCCTAAACATTCTTGTCAAAGGGAAACACCACTGCAAACCTTTTATGGTTTTGTAGTACAGCGTAGAGTTAGTGAGTCCTGTGTACTGACAGGAGGGGGATTGACTGGGCGCCAGTCCTTAACTGTAGCCTCTGTTCACCCAGCAGTGAATGGGTACCTGGTTGTTAAACGATTTGGCGGGTCGTATTCCAGGGAATATTAGGATTAAGGACCTGCCGGAAGCGCTATGCGTGCTGGTGGCTGTACAAGAATGTAACAACTCTTGTATATGTATAATTAAATAAATAATAAAATATTGTAACCTCTTTCTCTATCAACAGGAGCCGTTTCTCTATCAACAGGAGCTGTTTCTCTATAAACAGGAGCCGTTTCTCTATCAACAGGAGCTGTTTCTCTATAAACAGGAGCTGTTTCTCTATAAACAGGAGCCGTTTCTCTATCAACAGGAGCTGTTTCTCTATAAACAGGAGCCGTTTCTCTATCAACAGGAGCTGTTTCTCTATAAACAGGAGCTGTTTCTCTATAAACAGGAGCCGTTTCTCTATCAACAGGAGCTGTTTCTATATAAACAGGAGCCGTTTCTCTATCAACAGGAGCTGTTTCTCTATAAACAGGAGCTGTTTCTCTATAAACAGGAGCCGTTTCTCTATCAACAGGAGCCGTTTCTCTATAAACAGGAGCCGTTTCTCTATCAACAGGAGCCGTTTCTCTATCAACAGGAGCTGTTTCTCTATAAACAGGAGCCGTTTCTCTATCAACAGGAGCTGTTTCTCTATAAACAGGAGCTGTTTCTCTATAAACAGGAGCCGTTTCTCTATCAACAGGAGCTGTTTCTCTATAAACAGGAGCCGTTTCTCTATCAACAGGAGCTGTTTCTCTATAAACAGGAGCTGTTTCTCTATAAACAGGAGCCGTTTCTCTATCAACAGGAGCCGTTTCTCTATAAACAGGAGCTGTTTCTCTATAAACAGGAGCTGTTTCTCTATAAACAGGAGCTGCCTCATATGGACCAAGAGGCCTTCAGCCGTTGCCTTTATCTTTGGTCTTACATTCACTTGTTTGTAATCACCATTCTCAGCTCCCCACCGCGAGGTCTCTCACGTTCTCCAGCGAACAATGCCTAAACGCTACCACTTTTGATGCTAAAACTGAGCCCTTAACTTGGTAAAATACAAAATATTCCAAATCAAATTATATACCTAAGCCAGGCCCGTAGTGTGACCATGATGTATATTATGTAAAATACACACTGAGCGTGACGTCATACTCCACAACACACCCTCATCGTGACGTCATACACCATAACACACGCTGGTCGTGACGTCATACACCATAACACACACTGATCGACAACCAAGCCACGACATGGTCAAGAGGATTGCAACCTGGAGTTCTACTGAACACCATTGTAAGAAACCCTCGTGTGTTCAGTAGAACACCAGGTTGCAATCCTTTTGACCATGTCGTAGCCTGGTTGTCCGGGGCGTGTGCATGGAACTACCCACCGCATAGGTTCGAACCCTCACCACGGCTCCTACGGATTTTCTCACCTCCACCAGAGTGTCCTGTGTTCATCGTGGCCAGGTTGACCGTCTTGCAAGGTGCCAATATGTCTGGCCATCGTACTGGCAGCCGGCGCGCATGACTTCCTGAACACCACAATAAATATGACTTGCCGCGACTAATGGTTGTTGTTAAAGATTCGCTACTTAGAACAAGCAGTTCCAAGTAGCACGGGCTATGGTGAGCCCGTAGGTACTGACTAATGGTGCCTCGCCGCCCTCACTCGTCCCCCACAAGCCAGCATCTCGGAGCATCTTTATCCATCACCGGGGAACATAAAAGTCACTACTTCTCCAGAGGAATTATGTACAAAGACGCTCTTATTGCTTTACAGACTCTTGCATCGCCTAACTCGCCCCTGGACACCTCTGCCCCTCGGCTCATAACATTCATCACGCGCACGATGATCACTGGCACATGTCCACAGCTGCAACTGGTAGGTGTCTGATCAATCAACCTGTCCTCTCAACTAATGGAGCGGGATTGTTACGTTCTAGTAAACCAACGTTGCAAATGCAACCTGCTATGAGACGTAACGGCTCACTGATAACTACGTTTTCTATGCATCGGACACGATACGTTTGGTGGGTTGCTTGGGTTTGTACGTTTCTGGTTAGGTTAGGAAGTTGAAATTTTGACGGAGTGACAAATGGAGAGATCGGTTTTATGACAGATCTTATTAACAATAGAACAAATGTTTGGAGCAGCGTCTGGACTCGCACTTGCGTCCTAGATTACCCTTGGTGGAAATGCAAGCGTCTGGGGAGACCCAGAACACAGGTTCGAGTCTCCTACACTGCTCCAAAGATGTTTTTTACAAATCTAGTACGTTACTGTGATTTCACTGTGTAGCTTAACATACATCAATGTGTATGCAACTCCCTCACGTGTTGCAAGGCAAGGGTGCCAGAGGCGCCACCTTTAATGACTGTAGTAACCATACCACTCCTGATATACTTGAAGAATTCAGAAATAAACACGCTTAGAGTGTACCACATCAAATTATATTGATGTGCGATAGTGTAATGACAGAGACTTCTTTTAATATATTTTGCTATGTATACTACGTGAGAGCTATTGAATTATGAATATGTATTTGTAATATAAAATATGATAATTATTTGTTTACTGCATGGATTTGTGAGTCCCATCAGGGACCTGTATGAGAGAAGGGTAGACTTATCCTAAGCTACTCTATCCTTTTATGATTTTTCTCAACTCAATATACTAAAACTTAAACATTGCTGATATACAACTGCTACACAAACACACTACGACCCTATACATCAGGTCACAGGTCACGCTACACACACACTAATGTGAGTCTAGTGCCGAAGAATAGCTACACATGCTTTGAGGCAGTATGTCAGGTCGTATACACAGTAGGACCCGTATATACAGCAGGACCCGACCCCGTGAGCACGGTGTATCAGAGCCACGCTGAGCCACACCATCGAGGCTGGTTCACCAGATCACACACTAGAAGGTGAAGGGACGACGACGTTTCGGTCCGTCCTGGACCATTTTCAAGTGGCTACTTCAGCCCACGTTATTGTGACTCAGCGCCACCATCGAGGTTGGTTCAACGTGGAGCCGACGCCACACTTGTGTAGGGAGGTGTGGGCTCCGAGCACCACACACACACACACACACACACACACACACACACACACACACACACACACTCACACACTCTCTCTCTCTCTCTCTCTCTCTCTCTCTCTCTCTCTCTCTCTCTCTCTCTCTCTCTCTCTCACCTCAATACAACACAGTTCAAAAGGGCACGATCAGGGATAATGACCAGCAGTAATGACTTAATTATTGCCCCTATAAATTACAGCCATTATATATAATCAACTTAAGTGCTTTATTACCTATACGAACACATTGTAATGTCCTTATTTGGTGTTATTTGTAATAGTAATTTATTATCACTATTAATACTGTCATTACCTTCAAGCATAATGGTCCTGATAATTTAGTCTAATATGAAGGTATGACCCTCGTTGGGTTGTCGCTGGCACCCTTGTCCTTTGTTGCTTGGGGTAGGTCGTCATGCGGAAGACGTCGAAAGGGTAGGGGGTCGAAAGGGTAGGGGGGTCGAAAGGGTAGGGGGTCGAAAGGGTAGGGGGTTGAAAGGGTAGGGGGTCGAAAGGGTAGGGGGGTCGAAAGGGTAGGGGGTCGAAAGGGTAGGGGGTCGAAAGGGTAGGGGGTTGAAAGGGTAGGGGGTCGAAAGGGTAGGGGGGTCGAAAGGGTAGGGGGTCGAAAGGGTAGGGGGTTGAAAGGGTAGGGGGGTCGAAAGGGTAGGGGGGTCGAAAGGGTAGGGGGTCGAAAGGGTAGGGGGTTGAAAGGGTAGGGGGTTGAAAGGGTAGGGGGTCGAAAGGGTAGGGGGTTGAAAGGGTAGGGGGTTGAAAGAGTAGGGGGGGGGGAAGTGTTTCATCAGAGGATGAGGTATCCCCAGACACCCAGCTGCTCCTTACCAATAGAGAGCGTCCCCACTAGAACAGGCTCTGAGGTAAGGGCTCCACCAGAGGTGAGGAACCCGTCCAGAAGAGAGGGGGGAGGGGGGGAGAGGCCTCCACACCCTTAAGACGGCCAAAGACCATTGAGTCACACACTAAGACGACTGAACAAATGTTTGTGTCCTTGCTGGCCGTGACCTTGTTGGCCGGGTGCAGGCCTCACCTTGAGTGATCCCAAACAAAATAAACTAGACTACACCCAACTTGTATCAACTCCACCAATGGAAAGGAATTTACCTGGAGAGAGGGATAAGACAGTATGACTATATAGCATTTACCAACAACACGAACAAGAAAATAAACCAAAAACCCACACCAGCCTCACTAGACATTAGTAAGAGCGTAGGAACCACGGCAACAACAGCAGCGGAAACAGTAGTGGTAATGGTAGCGTAGTAAGTATTGCTCAACTCTAAAAATACCGCCGTTGATGGAGTATCAACATACGCCGGGCTGTGTTGACAATAATCCCGTCTCCCCCTACCCGTCCGCGGCCCAAAACACGCGCCAAGCTAAGAACCAATACAGCAGACTCTGGCGATTTCTCGATGATCTCCGCTACGAAAAATCCCGAGACAAGAGAATGGGTTAAAACAGATGGGTTGGGAGGGAAGGTGGGCGTAAGGCAGGCTGACGCGGTCACCACCAAATGCTGACTCCGAATGCTCTATTTTTACCAATCCCATTTTCTGTTGGGTTCCCCCCAAGCTGTGTGCGTGTTGGAGGGGGGGCACCTGCTTCTTTCCTACTCGTACAGATGATTATATATGTCAGGGAGCACGGGTGGTGGTTGATTATCTGGTGGAGACTGTACAGCGGTTGTTGGATATGGCAGTTGATGGATTGGTTGGTGGACGTTTGCAGGAATACCAGAGAACACTGCCGATAATGTGCAACAGTGACGTGAGGGCAGCTGAAAGCGTGTGAAAAGCAAAATGGTTTATGAAGACTAAACCACACACCAGAAGAAGATGAGCAGACGACGACGTTTGGGTCCGTCCTGGACCATTATCAAGTCGACTGTGATGGGAGGGAGGTTATTATTGGGTGTTTAAGATTCAGCTACTCAGGACAAAACGTTTCAAGTAGGTTATGGTGAGCCCGTAGTGGACTTATCTGGCACAGGAGCGGGGCTGTAACCGGGAGCGAGGGAGGCACGGGCATTAAGGCAAGAGAGAGGTGAGGAGGAGGAAATTCCTAGAGGAAGGTAAGAGCAAGGCGAAAGGTATAGATGGAATGGGTGTAAAAAAGAGGGGTGTATGAAAGGTGGCAATAATGGGTATAAGAATAGGAACGTAACAATAAGAGGAGAAAGAAAAAGAAAGAGAAAAAGGATGGGTAGGCTTAATGTTAGGTCAGGTTTGTTAGAAAGGTTAGAGTATTTGAGTATGTCTTGTGAAAGGGAAGAATCAACATCAGCAAACCAGGGCTAAGGTTCATGTTGGGTACATTGTGTCAGAGCCGATTCGACAAGACGGCGTCTGTGTAGAGTAGAGGCAGTGAAGATTATTTTAGAAGAAGACCAATCAATAGGATGATTAGAATCCCTATCACAACAGAAGAGAGGATTGTTTGTGTCTGCAGACTTAACACTTCTTTTGTGTTCCTTAAGTCTGTCATTTAAGTGTTCGGCCAGTTTCTCCAAAGAATTGGAAGGAACAAGATGATCAGGAAATAGAGTAAACACCAGCAGCATTAGAAGCAGGAGGAGCAGTGTGAACCAGATTACTACGAAGTGTTAGTTTGTCGAAAGGTGAGCTTTATGTCAAGAGGACGAAGGGTATTAGTGAGAGTTTTGAGTTCAGATATGAAGGGAAAGTGGAGCAAAGTGATACTACTGTTGGAAACCGGTTTAGGATGAAAGAAATTTCGTTTAGCTTGAGAGTAGCCACAGTTGATATAATATAAAGGGTAACCAAGGCGAGAGAAAGATTTGAAGATAAAGGAAATTTCAGACTTCAGAAACTAAGGGTCGCTGAGCCGTAGAGCGCTGAGGAAAAGCGAGACGAGGACACTTTTCTTAACAGCAGGAGGATGGTAGGAAAAGAAGTGAATGTACATGCCACTATGCATGGGTTTACGGTAGATAGAGAAAGAGAACCCGGACACAGAGCTATGAACATGAACGACAAGAAAAAGAAGGAGGGAATTAGATTTCCATTCAATTTTGAAATGGATAGAAGGAGCCAGCTTGTTACTGGCCAGAGGCAGGAGGAGGCGGCGGCCGGACCTCCACTCAACGGTTCTTCACTCAAGAGAGAGAGAGCACAAGCCCACCACGGCCGGCAAGCAGGCAGGCAGGCGTCACTGATACAGAGCTGTCAGTCACTGCCGCGTCTGGGTAAGTATTTACCCAGCATTATGCGCGGGTAACCAGCCTCCGAGGCAACATCTACCACCAACACATAAAACATTATAAAAACCACAATCTTCAACATCTCTGTTTCCTCGGATGACAAATAATTATTTAATATCCCGAAATGCATAAAATACAGTGTGTGCGAACGATATACACATAGGTAATACCTACATGTTGAAAAGATTGATTGACTAATGAAGATTAACCCAAGAGGTTGCACGGGCATGAATAGCCCGTAAGGTGAAATTTTGAAAAGGACACAGAAGATTATATACAGAAGGCGAGGGGGGGGGGGAGTGTGGTGTACCCATGTGAGGCCTGGCTGTTGTTGTTGCTTTAGATTTAGCTACTCAGAACGAAATATCCATGTAGCACGGGCTATGGTGAGCCCGTAAGAGACCTGACTGTGGCCGCAACTCCTCTACCACTGGTTCTTTTGTCAGTTCTCATACATAACATAGTTTGCAGAACAGCTCCAAGCTCATGGGCCCAGCCTTTGCAACTGTCGGTTGACTAATAATCTCACATATGTAAACACACTCATATACACACACACACTCTCATACAAACACACAGACAAATGTAAACACACTTACATATAAACAACCTCTCACACATACTCTCACAAACACGGTCACACACATATAACCCACACAAACACACTAACTCATATAAACACACTAACACTCAGCCGATACTATTCAACTCTTATTGCAACGCACACATAGTAACACACACACAGTAACACACACACAGTAACACACACACACAGTAACACACACACACAGTAACACACACACAGTAACACACACACAGTAACACACACACACAGTAACACACACACACAGTAACACACACACAGTAACACACACACACAGTAACACACACACACAGTAACACACACACCCAGTAACACACACACAATAACACACACACGCACACAGTAACACACACATTACCATACTGACAGACTAACATATTGATGCACTCACCCACAAATATACCGTCACCGTCATAACTAACACAGTGACACAGTTACACATCAACACCCCGCAACATTTACGCACTAACACACTGACACTGTTGAAGGTTACAGTGACCCGCAACTGATGCACCGCTTGAGCAAATACATTAACGTATTACTAATATTGCTACCATGGAGTCGGTTGGCCGAGCGGACAGCACGCTGGACTTGAGATCCTGTGGTCCTGGGTTCGATCCCAGGCGCCGGCGAGAAAACAATGGGCAGAGTTTCTTTCACCCTATGCCCCTGTTACCTAGCAGTAAAATAGGTACTTGGGTGTTAGTCAGCTGTCACGGGCTGCTTCCTGGGGGTGGAGGGCTGGTCGAGGACCGGGCCGCGGGGACACTAAAGCCCCGAAATCATCTCAAGATAACCAATTCGACTTATCTCGCCTACTCCAGCCAGTTAATGTAACAAACTACTGTACAAGTCGTTACGATTGAGGTTTATGATTGTGCTGTAACGCGTCAGGCAGCTACACAGATAAGAAAGTAGTATCTTAAGACGATGTGATACAGGACCGGAAACAGAGAAGCGAGTGTAGGCTGTATCCACCAGACTCAGTGTGTCCTCGGCTGTGTAACAGTGATACAGAGATCACGTCAGCATTTCACAGACGTCTGTGTTAAGCGAGGCATTCTCTTTGGCATTATATTTGAAATGATTGTCATGATTATTTGTATCATAATTAAAATTATTATTATGCAGGCGATGAGTCACAATAACGTGGCTAAAGTATGTTGACCAGACCACACACTAGAAGGTGAAGGGACGACGATGTTTCGGTCCGTCCTGGACCATTCTCAAAGTTGATTGAGAATGGTCCAGGACGGACCGAAACGTCGTCGTCCCTTCACCTTCTAGTGTGTGGTCTGGTCAATTATTATTATTATTATTATTATTATTATTATTTGCTTTACCTGTTGAGGAGAAATGTGTGCAAGGAGCGGGTAGACCCACTCCTCACACAACCATTACGCTCCCACACTAATAACAACGTATCATGCCTACCGAAATGTTGGATTTTATTTTATTATTAACGTCGTTATTGACTAAAATAATTGCAATTTTGCATTAGTAATTCAATTACGTCTTAATGTTGGAGAAGCTGGCTATTCTCTCCCACCGACCCCATACCCCCAATCCCAACCGAGTACGACCCCACACACACCCACGAAGCCCTGACCCCCCACGCCGACCCCATCTCCTAAGACCAGTTTCCCATTTTGTGCTTCTCGCCTCAGTCCCAAGCAGAAAGTCTAAAATTGAAGAACGTAATATACTAGGGTATACTAAACAGTCTTTAACATACTGAGCTAATTCCAGCCGTCAGCGGTGATGGACTGGAGTGGTAAAGGGAGTGAGGGGGAATGATGGGGGAGGTGGGTGCATGGGGGGGGGGGAGGGGGAGGGGGGGGGAAGACATACTGCTTGCAAGATTAGCGGGAGGTAGGCGTTATGGGAGGGGGGGGGTAGTCAGTTATGTTATTTACATGTGGAGGCTAATTGTATGATTTACAGGTGAGGGGGGGGAGGATACTGTGACTGATTAGGGAGAAAACCGTGGGAGGAAGTATAGCTGTGAGTGTATATACCGTGGGAGAATATCTCAGTACATGAGCACTAGTCAGCTGAACATGTGTACCACATAATCAATCATCATCTCAAGATAAGCACATCAACTGCTTCACCTGTTCAGTTAACAGCTAAGCATCTTAACCAGCTAACTTCCTTACCTAAAGAAACACAAAAAAAATATAAAATAAAAAAAAATATGGAAGGCTCATGATTTAGCTAAGGGGTCTGAGCTCTGAAGAAAGACTAAAGGAGCTGGAGCAAAGAAGGAATAGTGCAGATATGATAACGCCATACAAGATACTAAGGTGGATTGACAAAGTAGATATAGAAGCAATGTTCAAATTAAATAGCATTAGAATGAAAGGACATAACACAAAGTTGTGAAATATCAATGTACTGAACTAACTATGGTCGAAGGGACGGGACTTACACACACACACACGCACGCACCCACGCACGCACGAAACACACACACACACACACACACACACACACACACACACACACACACACACACACACACACACACACACACACACACACACACACACACGCCCTTGGGAATGAGTGACCACAGTGTATTGAACTTTGAGTACCTGGTAGAGCTAGGACTTATCTCCCCCCAAAAAGAACTAGGAATCAAAAGGCTGGCATACCGAAAGGGGAATTATGAACAGATGAGAAGTTTCCTAAGTGAAATACCTTGGGACACAGACCTCAGAGACAAGTCTGTACAGGGTATGATGGACTATGTTACCCAAAAGTGTCAGGAGGCAGTAAACAGGTTCATCCCGGCCCAAAGGGAAAAATCCGAGAAGCAACAGAAGAATCCATGGTATAATAGGGCATGTATGGAAGCGAAGAAACTGAACAAAAAGGCGTGGAGGAACTTCCGGAATAACAGAACACCAGAAAGCAGGGAGAGATACCAGAGAACCAGGAATGAGTACGTCAGGGTGAGAAGAGAAGCAGAGAAAAATTTTGAAAATGATATAGCAAACAAAGCCAAGACCGAACCAAAGCTACTCCACAGTCACATCAGAAGGAAAACAACAGTGAAAGAACAGGTATTGAAACTTAGAACAGGCGAGGACAGGTATACAGAGAATGACAGAGAGGTGTGTGAGGAACTCAACAAGAGGTTCCAGGAGGTCTTCACAATAGAACAGGGTGAGGTCACTGTGCTAGGAGAAAGGGAGGTAAACCAGGCGGCCTTGGAGGAGTTCGAAATTACGAGAGAGGAGGTCAAGAGACACCTGCTGGATCTGGATGTTAGAAAGGCGGTTGGTCCAGATGGGATCTCACCATGGGTACTGAAAGAGTGTGCAGAGGCACTTTGCTTGCCACTCTCCATAGTGTATAGTAAATCACTAGAGACGGGAGACCTACCAGAAATATGGAAGACGGCGAATGTGGTCCCAATATACAAAAAGGGCGACAGACAAGAGGCACTGAACTACAGGCCAGTGTCCTTGACTTGTATACCATGCAAGGTGATGGAGAAGATCGTGAGAAAAAACCTGGTAACACATCTGGAGAGAAGGGACTTCGTGACAAATCGCCAACATGGATTCAGGGAGGGTAAATCTTGCCTTACAGGCTTGATAGAATTCTACGATCAGGTGACACAGATTAAGCAAGAAAGAGAGGGCTGGGCGGACTGCATTTTCTTGGATTGTCGGAAAGCCTTTGACACAGTACCGCATAAGAGGCTGGTACATAAGCTGGAGAGACAGGCAGGTGTAGCTGGTAAGGTGCTCCAGTGGATAAGGGAGTATCTAAGCAATAGGAAGCAGAGAGTTACGGTGAGGGGTGAGACCTCCGATTGGCGTGAAGTCACCAGTGGAGTCCCACAGGGCTCTGTACTCGGTCCTATCTTGTTTCTGATATATGTAAATGATCTCCCGGAGGGTATCGATTCATTTCTCTCAATGTTTGCGGACGATGCTAAAATTATGAGAAGGATTAAAACAGAAGAGGACTGTTTGAGGCTTCAAGAAGACCTAGACAAGCTGAAGGAATGGTCGAACAAATGGTTGTTAGAGTTTAACCCAACCAAATGTAATGTAATGAAGATAGGTGTAGGGAGCAGGAGGCCAGATACAAGGTTTCCTCTGGGAGAGGAAATTCTTCAGGAGTCAGAGAAGGAAAAAGACTTGGGGGTTGATATCACGCCAGACCTGTCTCCTGCAGCACATATCAAGCGGATAACATCAGCGGCATATGCCAGGCTGGCCAACATACGAACGGCATTCAGAAACTTGTGTAAAGAATCATTCAGAACTTTGTATACCACATATGTCAGGCCAATCCTGGAGTATGCAGCCCCAGCATGGAGTCCATATCTAGTCAAGGATAAGACTAAACTGGAAAAGGTGCAAAGGTTTGCCACCAGACTAGTACCCGAGCTGAGAGGTATGAGCTACGAGGAGAGACTACGGGAATTAAACCTCACTTCGCTGGAAGACAGAAGAGTTAGGGGGGACATGATCACCACATTCAAGATTCTGAAGGGG
The DNA here is from genome assembly GCF_040958095.1 of Procambarus clarkii. Classification (NCBI taxonomy): domain Eukaryota; kingdom Metazoa; phylum Arthropoda; class Malacostraca; order Decapoda; family Cambaridae; genus Procambarus; species Procambarus clarkii. Next base: position 17,461,004 of record NC_091235.1, read on the forward strand.
ATTGATAGGGTAGATAAAGACAGTCTATTTAACACAAGGGGAACACGCACAAGGGGACACAGGTGGAAACTGAGTGCCCAAATGAGCCACAGAGATATTAGAAAGAACTTTTTTAGTGTCAGAGTGGTTGACAAATGGAATGCATTAGGGGGTGATGTGGTGGAGGCTGACTCCATACACAGTTTCAAGTGTAGATATGACAGAGCCCGATAGGCTCAGGAATCTGTACACCTGTTGATTGACGGTTGAGAGGCGGGACCAAAGAGCCAGAGCTCAACCCCCGCAAACACAACTAGGTGAGTACAACTAGGTGAGTACACACACACCTGTTGATTGACGGTTGAGAGGCGGGACCAAAGAGCCAGATCTCAGCCCCCGCAAGCACAATTAGGTGACTACACACACACACACACACACACACACACACACACACACACACACACACACACACACACACACACACACACACACACTCGCAGTCTTGCAGTAATCCTGGAACAACCTTGGCAAGACTGTGCCAACTGCATTCCCTAATCCATCTTGATCTCTCCCCCTCCCCCCATTCATCGATTTCTTTAGTTCACAATGATTGAATTAAAGCCAATAATTGGGAGACACGGGCACAAATGCGGGAAACCGTGGTAAGACTGTAAGTACCATCACCACCACAACCACTGCCGTGGGACCACCACTGTCACTACCCTTGCTGGTAGTGCAACCACACAAACCATCACTTCGAACTGCTGCTTCTCGTCCAGTAAGTCCACACTCTATCCCCCAACCCAGCCAGGATGGGGGCGAGGGGATGACGGCCGGTGGGTGTGGTGGCAAAGGGCGAATGGGACGGGAGGGGGGCGGTGGCCGAGAGTGGAAGGGGGGGCGGTGGCTGGGAGGGGGCGGTGGCCCTAGGAGGGAAGGAGGGGGCGGCGGAGGAGGTGTTGGAGAACGACTTGTGGGGGTGGTGAGGGAGGGTGAGGGAGGGTGAGTGGGGCGGCAGATCATGAGTAACACGCGTGTCACAGCGCCTCCTCCTCCTCCTCACCCTGGCGGCACTACGCTCCCAAAACTGGGTCACTGTCCTCTGGAAATCTCAGATGATGAACTTTTCCTCACAGCTGTTTGTCTTTAAAGACGCTACCAAGAACCGCTGCGTTCTTGTCTTTATCCCTACACTTATACCTACCAGTAAGTTGCTCATTCGAGTAAGACCCTTCGCTGTGGCCAGTTCCCAGTCGCTCGTACCAAGAGAAGCAATGCGAAAGAGGAAACAAAAACACAGCACCGTGGGAGTGGAGCAATCAGCGTGGAGGGACAAATGCCAGGTTTTAGTGCCAGGGAGCGCCAGATGCTGCCACAGCTCTAATTCCCCAGCCACAGTCACCGCAGCCACACCTTAAGCTTACATGATCTACTTCAGCCGTTAGTACTGAGATTATGGTCACTCACTAGCCCACGGGACGGCGTGCGAGGGAGGGAGAGCAGGGGTGTGTGAGAGTGTGTGTGGGGGGGGGGGGGACTCTAGGGTGTGAGAGTGGGGCAGGAAACACTAGGGTGTGAGAGTGGGGAAGAAAACACTAGGGTGTAAGAGTGAGAGGGAAAACATTAAAATGTTTAAAAATCGAGCTAAAAAAAAAAAAATCACAAGAAAGCCTAGCTCTTTGGTAACATATTAAACTCTATTTAAATTAAATCGGCCAACTCAATTTTATTGTTACCGAAGACTGCATTTAAAATATTGGCAAAACTGGAGAGCTGGCAGTGGTTTTGGGGGCTATAAAAACTTTAAACATAATCACATTAATAGCAAACATTTCCACGTATATGCAAAGTTATTTATAACGGCAGAAAAAAAATATTGTTTTTTTGACGTGGCATTACCCGCTTAAGTTCATACACCACAACATTATTTATGTTCAAATTGTTGAATCGCATTAGTGCTTGTCAGAATTTAATGAAACGTTTACATTTCAAACGTTTGACGTAAGTGCGTCAAACGTCACACACTGCACACTTTGAAAGGAGCTAGAAACGTTTACATTGCACATACTGTAACAAGTGTTACAAATGTTTACACACTACACACTGTGAGAGATGACAAACGTTTTCACACTACACACTGAGAGATGACAAACGTTTTCACATTACACACTGAGAGATGACAAACGTTTTCACACTACACACTGAGAGAGGTGATATAAACATTCTCACACTACACACTGAGAGGTGATACAAAAGAGGTTGCCAACTTATTAAAATTTGAAAATTGTTTGTTTCCCGTTTTTTAATTATTTTTTTTATTTTAATTTCCATTTTTTTAAGGATTTAGGAAGCTAATAAAATTTTAGCTGAATATCCGACAGAAACGTATTAGCTGATCTATAACACCAGACAAATGACTACAATATTCGAGTCTTTATTTAACAAATAAATGAAAAATAAAACAATATAATTTTTTTTAGATAAATTGAAGTATAAACTCCTATTTAAAATGTTCCAAACAAAAAAAGTACATTTAAATATTTAATTCTTTAATTCAATGACTCACAAACCTCTTTATTTTATCATATCTGTTTAAAAAAAACGTGCCTACTGAGTTAGTTTCCACACACACACACACACATACATACACCACCTGTGCACCACCACCAGGTCAAGAAGACCTGGACAAGCTGCAGGAATGGTCGAACAAATGGCTGTTAGAGTTTAATCCAAGCAAATGTAATGTAATGAAGATAGGGGTAGGAAGCAGGAGACCAGATACAAGGTATCACTTGGGAGATGAAATACTTCAAGAGTCCGCGAGAGAGAAAGACCTGGGGGTTGATATCACGCCAGACCTGTCCCCTGATGCTCATATCAAGAGGATAACAGCAGCAGCATATGCCAGGTTGGCTAACATAAGAACGGCCTTTAGAAACTTGTGTAAGGAATCTTTCAGAACATTATATACCACATATGTCAAACCAATCCTGGAGTACGCGGCACCAGCATGGAGTCCATATCTAGTCAAGCATAAGACTAAAATGGAAAAGGTTCAAAGGTTTGCCACCAGACTAGTACCCGAGCTGAGAGGTATGAGCTACGAGGAGAGACTACGGGAATTAAACCTCACTTCGTTGGAAGACAGAAGAGTTAGGGGGGACATGATCACCACATTCAAGATCCTCAAGGGAATTGACAGGGTTGATAAAGACAGGCTGTTTAACACAAGGGGCACACGCACTAGGGGACACAGGTGGAAACTGAGTGCCCAAATGAGCCACAGAGATATTAGAAATAACTTTTTTAGTGTCAGAGTGGTTGACAAATGGAATGCATTAGGAAGTGATGTGGTGGAGGCTGACTCCATACACAGTTTCAAGTGTAGATATGATAGAGCCCAATAGGCTCAGGAACCTGTACACCTGTTGATTGACAGTTGAGAGGCGGGACCAAAGAGCCAGAGCTCAACCCCCGCAAGCACAACTAGGTGAGTACAACTAGGTGAGTACACACACACACACACACACACACACACACACACACACACACATATATGGGAGTTCTCTTTTTCAAACAAAGTTTCAGGCAGTTGGAACAAGTTAAATGAGTAGGCGATGCATCTAGGCCAAAACCGTCAGTAGTTTCCAAGCATCATATGACAAAGAGTACTGGGAAGACGGGACACCACGAGCATAGCTCTCTTCCTGTAACTACACTGTCATTTGCTAGGATTATGTTATTGCACAAGATGTTGCTGATTGCAACTTATACGGCACGGATGAAGGGGGGTAGACTGCTATACTAGATACCACAGTGATGCCTAGGAATAGATTTATAGTCTTAGTTGATCATGAGTTAGCTAGAGTACCTAGCCACGCTGATAAGCTAGAAAAGGAACTGAATGCCATGAAAGGTAGCTACATGGAGGCTAAGGGACAGTTCTTCAGTACCATGGTGGGCCTAGTGAGTGAATAAGTCATAAGGGGTGACTGATGGAATGAGCTTTATACATGGCTTCGAATGTATATATGAAAATAAAGTAAGGCGGCAGGGAATTTTTGCATTATATGACCGACAGCTGGAAGGCAGAATCCGTGCTCCCTTTCTCTAGTTTTACGCCAAAGCAGCAAGTGCTTTTAGAGAGGGTGAGGCACGATACAACTATTAAACCTCACATACTTTTTTATGTGTGTGTGGACTGAAGTGGGTGTAAAGAAGTGGAGAGGTGCAGGTGAAGGAAAAAGTAATTACATTTTCATAATTACATTTTCAAGAGTTATGAGGAGTGGGTCTGTGAGCGTTGTTGCTATGATGTGTATGTGCTTGGTAGCAACGCTAAGCTTGCTCTCTTTGGCTCAGGGAGCAAAAGAGAGCAAGCTTAGCTATAATTCTGTGAAGCGTTTAACAAACACATTAAAGGGGGGATGGAGTAAAGGAGGATGGAAGGGAGGAAGGGAGAGATAGACTAGAGATACCACTTCCTCAGTCGCCACCACCATTATCACCTCCACCACTCACCAGAATAATTCGCAACACCAGATGCCACCACCATCACAAACATTATCCATCACTATAAGCCTAGCTACCATCACCACCACCAAACAACCACAACCACTAAAGGCCACCACTCATCCTTACCACCACAGCCCCAACCTTGTACCTGTTTGCTTGGGAGTGAGGAGGCTGGCCCGTGTTGGGGCAGGTCGTGGGAGACTGTTGTCAAGGCCTGGGACACATACCTCGCATCATGCACTCATCCCAACAATTATACTGGTATGATGACGACACACATAATAATGAGAAGGACTGGTAGCAATAACTAGCAACCCTCCACGAAATGACGGAAGGCTCAGGGCATGATGAGTATGACGTGAACACAGTAGGTATTTCACTGTGGCAGGAGCTGCCTCAGTTGCAAGCCTGAATGGATCTCGACTCCTAATCATGAGAGACTTCAACCACGACGAGACAGATTTGGACAACAGTGAATTGCGATTCTACAAAACTTTGTTAGTTTTGAACTTTTAAGTAATAAAAGCACAGCCAGGATTGAGTTGGAATCGTCATATACGACTCTGTCAAAAACTAAGGCTAGATAAACCACTACCTTGAGGCTACCTTGAGGTGCTTCCGGGGCTTAGTGTCCCCGCGGCCCGGTCGTCGACCAGGCCTCCTGGTTGCTGGACTGATCAACCAGGCTGTTAGACGCGGCTGCTCGCAGCCTGCCGTATGAGTCACAGCCTGGTTGATCAGGTATCCTTTGGAGGTGCTTATCCAGTTCTCTCTTGAACACTGTGAGGGGTTTGCCAGTTATGCCCCTTATGTGTAGTGGAAGCGTGTTGAACAGTCTCGGGCCTCTGATGTTGATAGTTCTCTCTTGAACACTGTGAGGGGTTTGCCAGTTATGCCCCTTATGTGTAGTGGAAGCGTGTTGAACAGTCTCGGGCCTCTGATGTTGATAGAGTTCTCTCTCAGAGTACCTGTTGCACCTCTGCTTTTCAACGGGGGTATTCTGCACATCCTGCCATGTCTTCTGGTCTCATGTGGTGTTATTTCTGTGTGCAGGTTTGGGACCAGCCCCTCAATTATTTTCCACGTGTAAATTATTATGTATCTCTCCCGCCTGCGCTCAAGGGAGTACAGATTTAGGCTCTTTAGTCGGTCCCAGTAATTTAGATGTTTTACTGAGTGGATTCTAGCAGTAAAGGATCTCTGCACGCTCTCTAGGTCAGCAATTTCTCCAGCTTTGAAAGGGGCTGTCATTGTGCAGCAGTACTCCATTTGTCAGAAAGTTCGCACCAAATTCATTGGGCGAGGACTTCTTCAATAACGAATTGTAATATCATTTTCAAGAGAAACATTAAGGAATCTGTTTTAATACAGATTACAAAATCATGTAAATTGAATATTAGCAATGGTTTGTATAATTTAGATTCATTTTTGATAGATCAGTTAAAGGGCGATTTGAGTAGGATTATTGAGACACATTTATCTCACTAATACCTTATTAACAACCCATTTATCATTAAAGACATTGTACCTCGCCTCTTTCCTTCCTATATATCCACACCCAATGAACTGCAGCTAACATCAGAACTGCCTTCTGGAACCTGTGTAAGGAATCATTTAGAATCTTGTATACCACATCTGTAAGACCAATCCTGGAGTATGCGGCCCCAGCATGGAGCCCGTACCTTGTCAAGCAAAAGATGAAGCTGGAAAAAGTTTAGGGATATGCCACTAGGCTAGTCGCAGAACTAAGAGGCATGAGTTACGAGGAAAGGCTGCGTGAAATGCACCTCATGACACTGGAAGACAGAAGAGTGAGGGAGAGACATGATCACTACCTACAAAATTCTCAGAGGAATTGACAGGGTAGATAAGGATAAACTGTTTAACACAGGTAGTACGCGAACAAGGGGACACAGGTGGAAACTGAGTACTTAAATGAGCCACAGGGACGTTAGGAAGAACTTTTTCAGTGTCAGAGTAATTAACAAATGGAATGCATTAAGCAGTGATGTGGTGGAGGCTGACTCCATACACAGTTTCAAATGTAGATATGATAGAGTTCAGTAGGCTCAGGAATCTGTACACCAGTTGATTGACAGTTGAGAGGCGGGACCAAAGAGTCAGAGCTCAACCCCCGCAAGCAAGCACAATTAGGTAAGTACACACACACATTTTATATATATATATATATATATTGTGACAATAATCTCCTTCAAGAGATTGAGCCTGCTCTTCCCTCCACAAACACGTCGTTGAAATTATATAAAACGACTATGGAAGACATGTCCAACAACAACAACAACACCAGCAAGGCTTGCCAGGGTGAGCAAAACATATGCAGCCAGCCACCTGTTCGGACTCAAACCACCAAACTACATGTTGATCGCTACCGGCTCCGCTGATTGGTCGCCGGTCTGGCTGCACCTGCACTCGCCCCCCATACTACTTGATGTCTGGGGTCGCCCCAACCTCCTACCTCAGAATGTTCAGTGCTCTCGTTGTTACCACTCCTCCCGGCTAGACGCTAGCGTGTACTGAGGGAAGTGGTAGCTTAAGCCAATATTCCAGCACCTCCCATTTACTTGTATATTGCACTTCTTGTTATTTTGTCTTAACGTAACTTTTCATTGTGTCATTTAAGTATTCTTATTATTTTGATTGATTTTATTATAAGAATTTGTTTGTGCATTTTTTCATGTTTTGATTTAATTAACGTAATTAAAATTTCATTGTTAAAGTTTACTTGTGTTTTGTGTGTCTTCTCCTTACCTTACCACAGACGAAGTTCCAGTTTTTTCTATTTTTTTTTATAACTATGTGACGAGGCCATACCCCTAGCCTTAAACAGCCGAACACCAACGCGTTACCGTCACAATATATATATATATATATATATATATATATATATATATATATATATATATATATATATATATATATATATATATATATATGTATCTCCTCTGCTATCTGGCGGTGTACTTGTTTGCACTTCCTTCTTGCCTCCACCCACTACTTGCTCTCCATCTGGTCTCACACAAGTCCTCCCACGATGTCTTCAGTTCACTCTGATCTCCCTACTGTTTTAGATCCGATTCTCTCTCCCTCTCTCTCTCCCTCCTTCTCTCTCTCTCTCTCTCTCTCTCTCTCTCTCTCTCTCTCTCTCTCTCTCTCTCTCTCTCTCCCTCTTTCTCTCTCTCTCTCTCCCTCTTTCTCTCTCTCTCTCTCTCCCTCTCTCTCTCTCTCTCTCTCTCTCTCTCTCCCTCTCCCCCTCTCTCCACACCTGACAACGACAACGGAGAGCAAAGTCAAAACAATATAATTCATTAGTTTATCTGCACCCCGGCTTCTGGCAGTGTCTGAGGCTGCTCCATCCTCCTGGCCTTGGCACCGTGCCAGCCTCCACTATCCGTCTGGTCCTCTCCCACAGTGCCAGCTGCTTCCACCCACCACCAATACACAGAAAAAAAGGCTGTTCAACACTGGCTTAATTATCAAGAAATTACACAAGTCATGCCGGTGCGTGGGAGGCAATATGGGAGGTCGAAGTAGCATGGTAGGCAGTTTGAGACAGGCAGCTGTAACGTGGGAGACAGTATGGGAGGTCGAAGTACCATGGTAGGCAGTTTGAGACAGGCAGCTGTAACGTGGGAGGCAGTATGGGAGGTCGAAGTAGCATGGTAGGCAGTTTGAGACAGGCAGCTCTAACGTGGGAGGCAGTAGTTGCTTGGGAGAGGTAGTATAACATGGGAGGCAATCTGAAGGGCATTAATAACGTGGGAGAGAATCTGCGGGAAAATAATAGCGTGGAAGAGAACGCGAAAGACAATATTAGCGCTGTGAGAGGCAGTATTAGAGTGGGAGGGGAAATTCGAGAGGAATTAAGTTATAACCTGGAAGAGAATCTGAGGGAGCTATAATAGCATGGGAAGAATGTATTAGCGTGGGAGCGTGAGGGGGGGGGGGGGAGGGGGTGACGTGAGAGGGCGCTGCAGTGTGGCCAACAGTTTAAGAGGCAGCCAGAACCAAATGTCACTCGGAAGAAGACAACAATCGTCTTGAGAAAACAATGAGAAAGTTGCATAAAACGCAAAGGGATTCTTGAACGTCCAGATCGGATGTACCACACCGCAGTTCTAAAAGTCATTTACAGCTTCTTAAGTGCATTACAACCTGCTGCAAAGTAATGGGGATAACGGGGTGAGTGGGTGGGGTAAGTGTTGCAGATGGGAGTAGGCAAGTATAAGGTGGCAGTATCAGGTGATGGCTCAAGTTCTCACAGCTGGTCTGTGAATTTGGGGAAAGTGTTAGGTGTGGGGGTAGGAGCCGCCTTCATAAACAAGCGGTAACACTGTTGTAACAGTCAGCAACACTTCAAACGTTACTAACGCACCAGGCTCCCACTAAAGCCCCCACACTTTACTAAACCCAAACAATGTGTGTGTCAAAACATTTGTGAGCGGCTGCGTAAAGAAGCTATTGATGATTGATGAAGATTAAGCCACCCAAGAGGTGGCACGGGCATGAATAGCCCGTAAGGTAAAGAAGCGAGTCCAAACTTCAATAATACCTCTGCCAGCTTCCTGAGGCGTCGTAGCACCAACGAGTTGAATCTGTGAGAACATTATTGACCACAGTCTTGTAACAAGGTATGACACTTACAGCGGTACAAACATCAACCAGGTAACATCATCTCCCTCCTCGCCTCACTAACCTTAATTCATCAGCTGCTTGCGGTGGTCTGAATCCTCTAAGATTCCTTCAGAAACAAACTAGTTATGCTAAGAATCAATACAAGTGAAGTTATTTGGTTAAGTTATTCCCCTGAAAGGTCACCACTCCGGCCAGTGGTCGAGTGTTGGAGTCCGAGTCTATCTCTAACCAACTAATAGAGATAGACACTTTCCTGCCTAGGTACGTGTCTATGAAAACGTTTCCACATATGACATTTGCCATGATGCCTGAAGCCTGGCATGTCCACTCACCTGATCTGGGGACGTAGGGTGAGCTGGGGTCGTAGCTGCAGGAGGACATAGGGGAGAGCGCGCTGCCATTCGAAGGATGCCCCATGGAGCCCCCAGAGAGTCCGTTGGGATTCTGCGGGGGCGGTGAGAGGGAGTCCACACTCATGGCCCCTGGAGAGGGGGACCAATCGCTGTCGCACCGCGGCTTCTTGGGGTTCCCCGGATAGTCTGAGGGCCCCGAGGGCGACACCGGGGGCTCGTTCTTGACCATGATGCTTAGGGGCGAGACCGGGGAACGAGGGATCCCTGAGGGGGATTCTCCGATCAAAGGGGAGCCGACGACGTAAGGGGAGGCGGAGGGCGAGGGGTCGGGCTTAGGGGAGACGAGAGAGTGTACCAGGGAAGGATGGGTAGGGGGTGAGCGCCGACCCATCAGCCCGCGGCCCCGGTGGCTGGAGTCGCGAGGGAAGTCCATCGTCACGCGCACACCATCACACTCTGTGGGACCAACACCCGCTCGTTACTACCACAATAATACTCTTAACAACATGAACACAACTACACATGCAAAATAACAACACCATAAATACTAACAATTAAACTAAAAACGTATATAATAAATTAATAATAATAATAATAATAATAATAATACACAGAGTAATCACACTATCATCATATATCAATGAGAAAATCCGTAGGAGCCGTGATGAGGGTTCGAACCTATGTGCTGGGTTCCCAGGCACGCGCTATAGATAACTAGGCCACGACATGGTCAAAAGGATTGTAACCTGGGGTGCAGTAGTACCCCGGGTTGCATGGGAGGAACTACTGATACTGATGTATAAAAAGGGATGAATGGGCGAAATATAACATAACACAGGAAACACTGAACAGTATAAAATTGGATAAGTTAAGAGTGTCTTCTGCGGTTTTATATATTCTTATGTATATATATATTTTATATATATATATATATATATATATATATATATATATATATATATATATATATATATATATATATATATATATTTATATATATACATATATATATATATACATATATATATATATATATATATATATATATATATATATATATATATATATATATATATATATATAATATGTCAAGCAGAATACCAGGATGGTAAAGGGTTGTGAGTGATGTATCGATATTTAAGAAGTGGGTTAGATCAATTATGTCGAATTATTCACCAATTACCTTAACGTCTGCTGATTAAATCAATAATTGCAAAAGGTATTTGTTTGCATTCTGGAAAACAAGTATTTAAAGGATTCAGAGCATGGCTTTACTAAAGGTTAATCGTGTTTATCAAGTTGAGACTTAGAAATTGGAACGCTCAGTAACGTTTGCAAATTTGCAGAAAATACAAAACTAGAAAAGAAAATTAATTTAGAAGACTCAAAATTCATACAACACGATTTGGATAGACTTTTAAAGTGGAAAGCGTTGTTGGAAAAGAAAATCTGAAAGACACGATTAGTAAGGATCTTATGCCGAAAAATCTGCTTTATTCTTCAGCCCATGTTAGTTTCTCTTTGGCCATTTAGATTATGCATAACCTGAATTTCTCTCTCACACACTCATACCTCGAGGCCGCGGTGACCCTAGCGCCCTTGAGGCCTAGGAGTCGTAGTCCTAATGGCCCGGGTTCGATTCCCGGCAGAGGCGGAAACAAATGGGCAGTTTCTTTCACCCTGATGCTCCTGTTCACCTATTAGTAAATAGGTACCTGGGGGTTAGACAGCTGCTACGGGTTGCTTCCTAGGGATGTGGATTCATCTAGTTGTGCTTGCGGGAGTTGAGCTCTAGCTCTTTGGTCCCGCCTCTCAACTATTTGTATTCACCTAGATATATTCACCTAGTCGTGGCTTGCCGGGGTTGAGGTCTGCTCTTTCGGCCCTCCTCTCAACTGTCAATTAATCAACTGTTACTAACTACTAACTAATTTTTCACACATACACACACACACACACACACACACACACAGGAAGCAGCCCGTAACAGCTGTCTAACTCCCAGGTACCTATTTACTGCTAGGTAACAGACCCATCAGGGTGCAAGAAACTCTGCCCATTATTGTTTCTCGCCGGCGCCGGGAATCGAACCCGGGCCACAGGATTACGCGTCCAGCATGCTATCTACACAGCCAGCGGCGCCCACTCCGCCGGTGGCCGGTATGTGGAGTGATCTCAACACACCACTACCGGTGAGTCAAGGATGAACACATAATGCGGCACCAACACCACACTGAATGGGGTTAGTGGCCGTAATGAGGTTGCTGTTTGTTGCCCTTGGATACTACAGGATATTCAGGCGTTGTTGGGGAACTGGACATTCAGATGTCACTGGGGACAGTGATAGTCACACCTCGCTGGGGTCGAGACCTTCACACCTCGCTGGGGTCGAGACCTTCACACCTCGCTGGGGTCGAGACCTACACACCTCGCTGGGGAAGGGAACATTCAAAAGCAGATAGAACGAGTTCTGAACAAATCCACAAGGGCCGTGACGAGGATTCGAACCTGCGTCCGGGAGCATCCCGGACACTGTCTTAATCGACTGAGCTACGACAGGGTAAAATCTCTGTGTGTTAGAACGAGTTCTATTAAATTACCACTAATAGATCATTCTACCTCTCTGACGTTTGACATACTGGCTTCGAATACACAGTTGGCAACACAGTTACTGAATAATGTGCCTAGAAAATACACATTTGTATACACAGTTACGACCGACAACAGGAGCCCACATCAAGCAGCAATACACGGCGATAAGACAGTACGTTAAGAACTGCTGGCAAGATAACGGGTTGCTACGAGGTGTGAAGTGACACTTACGGTAGATGAGGCTGTGGAAGGAAACACAAGTGCAACAAGTGTGATGACGAGACACGTGCGAACGTGAGAAAGTGCAAATGCGAGAGATGTGGAAGGAAAGGCAGGTGTGTGATTATGTTCACAGGAAATCAACACAGCACACAGTACAAGGAGACTCCTCCTCCCATCCCCCCATTCCCTCAGATGTCACCTCACATCGGGGTTAAACAGAACACCTGCGAGTCCTCCTGACACTTGCTGCCTCACTGACCAATAAAACCTGACACAGTGAAGCCAGTAGGCGAATTAGGACGCGTTTGACACCAGTAAGCGACACCTTGACTGGCCGCCGGGTTGAGGTCATTGGCTCAGGGTTAGTTATACATGGTTTAATTCACACAAATCCCGGCCCAAGGCTTGTGTGTGTGTGGTGTGTGTGTGTGTGTGTGTACTCACCTAGTTGTACTCACCTAGTTGTGTCTGCAGGATCGAGCATTGACTCTTGGATCCCGCCTTTCGAGCATCGGTTGTTTACAGCAATGACTCCTGTCCCATTTCCCTATCATACCTAGTTTTAAAATTATGAATAGTATTTGCTTCCACAACCTGTTCCTGAAGTGCATTCCATTTCCCCACTACTCTCACGCTAAAAGAAAACTTCCTAACATCTCTGTGACTCATCTGAGTTTCAAGCTTCCATCCATGTCCTCTCGTTCTGTTACTATTCCGTGTGAACATTTCGTCTATGTCCACTCTGTCAATCCCTCTGAGTATCTTATACGTTCCTATCATGTCCCCCCTCTCCCTTCTTCTTTCTAGTGTCGTAAGGCACAGTTCCCTCAGGCGCTCCTCATACCCCATCCCTCGTAGCTCTGGGACGAGTCTCGTTGCAAACCTCTGAACCTTTTCCAGTTTCATTATATGCTTCTTCAGATGGGGACTCCATGATGTGTGTGTGTGTGTGTGTGTGTGTGTGTGTGTGTGTGTGTGTGTGTGTGTGTGTGTGTGTGTGTGAGTGAGTGAGTGAGTGAGTGAGTGAGTGAGTGAGTGAGTGAGTGAGTGAGTGAGTGAGTGAGTGAGTGAGTGAGTGAGTGTGTGAGTGAGAGCTTGAGGGTGCGTGCGTGCACTCACCCACGTGTGGACGTTGGTGGGTACAAGTGTGTGAACTTTCACCTCTTCCCTCGCCCCCTCCTCCCCTGGCCAGGGTGCCAGGTGGCTGCCGACGGCCCACCACAACTATTACATCAATACAGCTTTGCCTCAGACTACCTCGGTCTTTTGACCGCAATCAGTGATCATCTCATTATATCCCGGATGATCTTCAAACACCCACTGATCTAAATCTGCTCAATTCTTTCCCTTATGAGGAATATTCCCTTCTAGATCTCCTTTCCACGTGGCTTCGGTAATTTTTACAATATTTCAACATCTTGGGGCCAGACGTCGGGTTCTGTAGACGGTGGATGGTGTATTCTTTATCGTCTTGGCACGATCTCCTTCCTTTCTGAATAGGTGGTCGTCCTGTCCGACCCTAGACTCAAGGCCAAAGGCATCTTTATGCCCTCCTAAGAAGCAATTAGCTGACACTAATCCATCAGCATCCTTACAACACCACACAAACGTTCCTTACATGAGCGTTGCTCTCCAAGCTTCTGTAACCAACTTAAGATCATCCTCTCTCTCTCTCTCTCTCTCTCTCTCTCTCTCTCTCTCTCTCTCTCTCTCTCTCTCTCTCTCTCTCTCTCTCTCTCTCTCTCTTTCTCTCTCTCACTTCACTCTAGCCGCCTTATTTCTCAACCCACGCCCGCCCATCCTCTCTGGACCCAAGCACGCCCTCAACCCTTGAGTCAGTAGAAGGTCCTGTAGCAGTCCATGCGCGTCCCTTCCCTTTCATTCAACTTGTGACCACTCGACCTAAATCCCTCTCCTGCCGCCGCCCACAGTAAGGTAATGTAAGAACGAGTTCTCTCGGCAGTCTTTATGCTCATTCCATATTAATATTATTATACTATTATGATAATATTAATTAAGTTACAAGTGAGCATAATAATATGCTCACTTCTAACTCAATATTATCATGGAAAGTGCGCTACAGACTGTATACTGAAGAATGTTTACATTCTAAAAGAGAGCACGACATTGATATTTTTGTTTTAGTCTTGTGAGGAGAGTAGAGATGATGGAGCCCTTATTCTCCTACAGAACTGTAACTTGGGAGAGAAGCTGAACTGCTTGTCAGATGAGTCAGCCTTGAGGTAGTTCCTCCACTTCTTTAACATCCGCCTTTGAGGGGGCTAGCGTGAACTATATGTAGGATACATAGGTGATGTGATACTAAGATTCCCATCTGCCAAGGTGGATTATAAGAATATTTTAAAGGATATAACAAAAGATAAAAGATATTACCCAGGTACCTCTTAACATCAGGGCTACAGGATCTGATGACCGGACATTGTATAATGTTATACTGGAGAGTATGAGCCAATTCCTTTGCTCAGAATGTACACGTGGAGAGCTGAGGACTTAGAGATTCTTGGTTCACCTTGATCCTGATAATTACTACGTCATATTGTCTGATGGGCAGCATGTGCGCCCACATATCTAAATATAGGTGTAAGATCTAAACAAATAAACAACAATTTATACTGGTGCTTTCCGTCCTTTGACCCAGATATATTTGTATTTAAATATTATAATTAAGAGATATATTTGTTTGAAACTGCATTCATATATATATGAGATTTTGAACTCTATTCTGTGCAGAAAGCTGCTGGTACTTCGTGATTACTTTTATTAGGTTTATGCTGTCTGTTTAGGAGGTTTCAATTCTATGTAAAGCTTAATCTGAGGAAGAGAGGAAATTGTGTGAAACTTTTATAGTTGAATATTTATTTGAATGCTTATTTTTACCTGCAATAAGCCGGTAACATCAGCGTTGGTCATGTTGTCCCATTTACTAGCATTGAAGTAATCTATCATACCGGGCTCCAAGTTAGAGAAAATCCGGGAATTTGAATAATGTTGCCGGGAAAAACCAGAATACGAGTGAATAAATATTAATGGTAAGATAAATGAATTAGCAATAACAATAATAGTAATAATAGCGAGGACCAAGTCGCCGTAAACCCAACCTCACTAACGCACACCCATTAACACGCGATCTCTTCACGCTGCTGTGGAATTAAGTCCCGCCTGATGTGGGCCGCAAGCCCTGCTGTGCTGCTCCATAACTGCTGTGTTCTTGTGTTTTTCTTGTTACTCTAGGCCCCGTGGCCTCATGATCTCCTGCCACCACCCACCTACCTGCCTCTAACCAACACCCACCTACCTGCCACTAACCAACATCCACCCACCTGCCACCACCCACTCGCATGCCACTAACCAACACCCACGCACCTGCCACCACCCACCTGCCACCAACCAACGCCCAACCAACGCCCACCCACCTGCCACCAACCGAGGTAGTAGCACACCACATGACCCAAGGACGTGGTGGCCAGATCCAGATCACTCGCAAATGTCAGGAGCAGCTTCCAGAGGTCCCTGGTACCCCACCGTCTACTGGTCTGACCCACCAAGCTTGTCTTGGCTACTCCTCTACCTTCATATATGACTCCCCCTCCCTAACACTTTACACTATAAATAAATAAATAAATATATATATATATATATATATATATATATATATATATATATATATATATATATATATATATATATATATATATATATATAAACGGAGTACCACCTCTGGTTGTTAGTAGGGACCCTCAATCCTAGAATCCTAGAAGAAGAAGATATGCAGCACCCGGGGGAGCCTTGACGGGCTCCCCCGGGCACTGGCACCTATTGTCTTGTCCTACCACCCCCTTATATATATAGGGAACTTTATTGTATATGATTACAAAATGTGGCCTTAACACATACAAAACACGAACATAACAAGTAAAATGAAAAACACACCAACGGGATACACTAATACATGTCACAGACAGATTCGATCATTGTTGCAAGTCAAACACCTCATCGAATTCCTCCGAGGTTGGACTCGTGCCCAAGATGCTGCAGGCATTTTCCCTCTGAATTGCGACACTGAGACGCTGGAACAGGAAGCTTTTCGTTCTTTGGTATTTGTGATTCTGATCAATTTGTCGCCCAATTCCTTCAGGAACTTCAATGTACATTTTCCCCACGAACCGAGTCTCCCTGAACCGATTGGTTCAAAGCTGTAGCAGTGTGCCAGACCTCTGTATTTGATGGCATTCTGCATTTCCCTGAAAGAAGCAGCGCCACGTCTTTGGCTTATGCTGTGGTGGAGGTAGGTACTGGCCAGTGTGGTAGCGCATGTGTACTCCCACACCACTTGTTTACCATCCTTCCAAGGAAGCAAAGTGACCCCGTCTGGGCGCTTCAAAGGTTCGTTGGGTCTGAATATGTGTGTGTTCTCTATGTGCTGGGCAGCGGGCCGTGGCGAGGCTCCTCTTGATGATGTCATTGACTTCTTCATGTCTTCATGTCTTCTTCATCCACATGCCCGCAGATCTAAAATCTCGCGCTCTTGCCTTCAAGATCCAGGATGAAAACAATTAATCAAACTCTTCATTCAAAAATGGTTGTTCATTTATAATGGGGAAAGCTTACATAAAAAATACGGTATATTAATTACGCAAGTGTCACAATCTAGATGTAGAGAGAATGTCTAATTGTCTGTCTGTCCAAGGCAGGAAGCCAAACGCTTGGGGCTAGTCTCAAACAACTTCTATGGCAGAACACAGATTCTTTGCACGACGGATCAGGCTGGTTGGGCTCACCAACATTCAAGAGGGAACATTCCGCCGGCAACATTTAGCTCAATATTTTAAAAGCAAAAATTTCAAAACCATTTTTCTAATAGCAATATATACACCATTATTCTCTGATCTTGGGGAAAATTAACATAAATTTCCTGCTATTCCTACTGTGACCGTAGTAGCATAAAACAGACGATCCTCCCACAGCTTAAAAGGTTCTCAAGCCCTGCCCCTTTCTCCCTTTCTCAAAACAAAAAGGTAACTAATATATTTTGTAAATATTTCACACCGCCAGGTTCCTCACACTGGCGGACCACCCACACGTCCATGATGGACTATTATGAACAAGGTTAGGTTAGGTTGACGGCCGTTGTGGATTTGTTCATTAGATGCATCACGCCATTGTGATTTCTGTGTGTAATGGACTATTATATTATTTTTATAAGAGAGAGAGAGAGAGAGAGAGAGAGAGAGAGAGAGAGAGAGAGAGAGAGAGAGAGAGAGAGAGAGAGAGAGAGAGAGAGAGAGAGAGAGAGAGAGAGAGAGAGAGTCAGTGAAAAGTTAGAGACAAATACACAGTGAGAGATAGGCCTGCAGAGAAACCGGATCGACCAGGGCAAAGGGAGAGACAGAAATACAAACAGAAGAAAAAGATAGACAGATAACAACATACAGAGATAAGGAATGCAGGTAGGCAGCATTCTAAATCAAAATTACATCTAATACATAAAGTAAGTAACATTTAGTTCACAATTAGAAAGATGATATGTTGTGAAGACAAAGTGAGGTTTAGCATAATGGCGACGCTTGTCAGATTAGACGTGTTTACCATTTCCATCAAACATTAGCTGAGGGGGAAGAACATTGCCGGAGCCCGTGAGGCAAGGTGGCGGCGGCAGGCTCCTGCATGATCTTGTCATCATGGCTAACAGTGGCAGGCTCCTGCATGATCTAGTCATCATGGCTAACAGTGGCAGGCTCCTGCATGATCTTGTCATCATGGCTAACAGTGGCAGGCTCCTGCATGATCTAGTCATCATGGCTAACAGTGGCAGGCTCCTGCATGATCTAGTCATCATGGCTAACAGTGGCAGGCTCCTGCATGATCTTGTCATCATGGCTAACAGTGGCAGGCTCCTGCATGATCTTGTCATCATGGCTAACAGTGGCAGGCTCCTGCATGATCTAGTCATCATGGCTAACAGTGGCAGGCTCCTGCATGATCTAGTCATCATGGCTAACAGCGGCAGGCTCCTGCATGATCTAGTCATCATGGCTAACAGTGACAGGCTCCTGCATGATCTTGTCATCATGGCTAACAGTGGCAGGCTCCTGCATGATCTTGTCATCATGGCTAACAGTGGCAGGCTCCTGCATGATCTTGTCATCATGGCTAACAGTGGCAGGCTCCTGCATGATCTAGTCATCATGGCTAACAGTGGCAGGCTCCTGCATGATCTAGTCATCATGGCTAACAGTGGCAGGCTCCTGCATGATCTAGTCATCATGGCTAACAGTGGCAGGCTCCTGCATGATCTAGTCATCATGGCTAACAGTGGCAGGCTCCTGCATGATCTTGTCATCATGGCTAACAGTGGCAGGCTCCTGCATGATCTCGTCATCATGGCTAACAGTGGCAGGCTCCTGCATGATCTAGTCATCATGGCTAACAGCGGCAGGCTCCTGCATGATCTAGTCATCATGGCTAACAGTGGCAGGCTCCTGCATGATCTTGTCATCATGGCTAACAGCGGCAGGCTCCTGCATGATCTAGTCATCATGGCTAACAGTGGCAGGCTCCTGCATGATCTTGTCATCATGGCTAACAGTGGCAGGCTCCTGCATGATCTTGTCATCATGGCTAACAGTGGCAGGCTCCTGCATGATCTAGTCATCATGGCTAACAGTGGCAGGCTCCTGCATGATCTTGTCATCATGTCTAACAGCGGCAGGCTCCTGCATGATCTTGTCATCATGGCTAACAGTGGCAGGCTCCTGCATGATCTTGTCATCATGGCTAACAGTGGCAGGCTCCTGCATGATCTTGTCATCATGGCTAACAGCGACGCAAGAGGAGAGACCTGCCCACGCAACCTGTCTCACGCTCTAAATATTTTTGTTTGCACGCTGCACCTGGCGAATGGGGGCAGACCGGACCGACGGGTGTTGAGGCGCCTCAGCCTTGCTCTGAGACTAATCCCTGGATAAGGCACTGACGGAGGGAGGTGCCAGGGGACGGGAGGTGCCAGGGGACGGGAGCAACTTACTTCATGACCACGTGTCTGGCCTTAACCTGCCGGGAGGGCGTGATGCCACAGGTGGGTCTCAGGGCACCACGACCTGGATTCATCCACCATTTACGCATTCACTCACGAAACCTGTACATCTTTCCTCAGGCATGGCGGCTTTGTTTACATGTATTGAACAGTTTATTAGCAACCTAAGACTATTATTGTTATAGACAACCTCGCAGCGATTCAGAGATCATAATTAGTTTAAACAAGTCTGCCATGATTGAGGAAAGATGTACAGGTTTCGTAAGTGGTTGGGTAGATGCTTGAAGAACGCTGACCCCGGGAGCACCGGTGATCTTGTCTATAACCTTCCGTTCGACTGCGTATTACGGATAACACTTGAGTCGCTCTCTCTGTCTGTGTCCCACACTGCGTGTCCCACAATTAGTGTCCTACACTGCGTGTCCCACAATTAGTGTCCTACACTGCGTGTCCAACAATTAGTGTCCTACACTGCGTGTCCCACAATTAGTGTCCTACACTGCGTGTCCCACAATTAGTGTCCTACACTGCGTGTCCCACAATTAGTGTCCTACACTGCGTGTCCCACAATTAGTGTCCTACACTGCGTGTCCCACAATTAGTGTCCTACACTGCGTGTCCCACAATTAGTGTCCTACACTCCGTGTCCCACACTGCGTGTCCCACAATTAGTGTCCTACACTCCGTGTCCCACACTGCGTGTCCTACACTGCGTGTCCCACAATTAGTGTCCTACACTGCGTGTCCCACAATTAGTGTCCTACACTGCGTGTCCCACAATTAGTGTCCTACACTCCGTGTCCCACACTGCGTGTCCCACAATTAGTGTCCTACACTCCGTGTCCCACACTGCGTGTCCTACACTGCGTGTCCCACAATTAGTGTCCTACACTGCGTGTCCCACAATTAGTGTCCTACACTCCGTGTCCCACAATTAGTGTCCTACACTGCGTGTCCCACACTGCGTGTCCCACAATTAGTGTCCTACACTGCGTGTCCCACCCTGCGTGTCCCACAATTAGTGTCCTACACTGCGTGTCCCACAATGGTTATATCATACGTGTGACTGATTGCGATCTGAGCCTCACCTCCCTAGAGCAGCTGTGACACAGCCAGAGATCACACTCCTTCAGCCTCTCAACATCATTATTTTCAATACTATATATATAAAGGCCTGGCGAAGAGCATCATGTGATGTATAAGACATCAATCTCCCGGGCACTGGACATCACGACGTTGATGCAGATGTCGCTGGATAAACTTGGATAAAGGTGTGACCACCTGACATCCGCCACATCCAGCCGGTTTATCCAGTTTTTCCAAATTGGTTTAAGGTGTGGGTTGGAGTATATCTGTTCAGCTGCGTGAGGAAGATATACCTTCCTCTCTCACTCGGTCTGTGAATTCAACTGCAGACGCAACAATGGGTCGAGTCGTAAATGTTATTGTTCAAATGTTCTTGAACTATGATTGGACATATTTGCCCTTGCTGTGGCAACCTATATCTATAAGAGAATGTCTGCCTGTCTGTCTGTCTGTACAAATTTGGAGGCCAGTCGTTTTGGGCTAGCTTCACTCAACTTTGCATGGGGAATGGTCTGGGGGATGGGACGGACATAGGCGGGTCAGAGTCGGTTCTATTGGTCCTGTTAAGAGGGGGATAAAGCCCAATAATGACCCCCCCCTCCCCCAAAAAATGCTGAAAGGAGGCTGGCCGAGTCCCTAGATACTTTCGTGTTCTTGAAGACCTCCTCATAATGCACCCACAATTTGCCAATGCAGGCTACTGATCATATGGTTCTAAAGGACTAATACTCCTGTGTAATGGGGATTTTTACCATGATATAACTAGTTCTCGACACATTCTGTACTTACCTCCATACAGCCTAGGCTCCAGGGTAGATGCATCAATGTAGATGTACCTAAATGTGTTAATAAAAAAAGAGCATTAAATGGAAATATGTGTCTGTTCGAGGTTGGCGTCCAGACGAGGAAGACAGGGAAAGTAGAAGAAAAGAGTAATAACGCTATATGAAAATGTGTGAATACGAGTTTTGGAGAGGGAGATAAAGCTGCAGTTTATACGAGCACAGTCTGAGGATGTGTTGTGTAGGTGATGAGTGAAGTGTTTTTGATTCGTAAAAAGTTCTACATTGGCTAAAGTTCTCGTGTAGTACTCATCCGTACTTATTCTCATCGTCAACGCTGCGTCATCCACGCTGTATAGCTCATAATCTGAGTCATGACACACTTATGTGTATATTTATTGCACGTGTATGTTTACTGTGTACCTTTGTGTGAGTGTGTGTGTGTGTGTGTGTGTGTGTGTGTGTGTGTGTGTGTGTGTGTGTGTGTGTGTGTGAGTGTGTGTGAGTGTGTGTGTGTGTGTGTGTGTGTGTGTGAGAGTGTGTGTGTGTGTGTGTGTGTGTGTGTGTGTGTGTGTGTGTGTGTGTGTGTGTGTGTGTGTGTGTGTGTGTGTGTTTCAGTCTGCCGAAACTCAGACAATGAAAGTCTAGCTAAAACCAGATGCCGCTTAAAGATTTATGTAACGAGAGTGAACCGAGTTCTCAGGGGAGAGTACTAGGTTAGGCAGAGTACATGCTGACGTTAGAAACGACCACCAACGCGACCCTTCGTCTAGCGAACCCATGACAAGAAATCCTGCAAAAAGTGAGTGAAAGTTCAACATTTCCCCAAGGAAGCGAATCGCTACTTCTCCTCATCTCTTCCTCTCTCTCTCTCTCTCTCTAGACTCCTAGAGCCTCGGCTACATAATTCTCATTACGACGTCCACATCTTCATCAAAATACACCCTCACACACACACACACACACACGTGTCACATGTACACAATTCCTCCCTCTCTTTAGCACCCAAATACCCACTACTGTACGTCATTTTCTGCACGCAACACCGGCCAAGCGTTGGCTCTCTTCTACCTCCGCCTCCTCTGCTCTCCTGGTCCCTTCAGCCTTCTCTACCTCTCAATCTTTCAATGCGAAAATGAAACGAAAATTCCGAACGTTTTCGTGTCCCATCACATTTTCAAGGAAGTGGAAATTTCTTTGATAATCTGGTGAATAATGAAAACTTGCGGAATTTTCGTTTAATTTTCCTACTAGATACTTTATTATATATATATATATATATATATATATATATATATATATATATATATATATATATATATATATATATATATATATATATATATATATATATATATATATAAAATATATGTGAGGGTACCACCTCTGGTGCCAATGTGGGGACCCATAGCCTCGGATATATATATATATATATATATATATATATATATATATATATATATATATATATATATATATATATATATATATATAATTGTTTTTTTTTTATTATATATAATTTTTTTTTAATTTTTTTTTATATATATAAATATATATATATATATATATATATATATATATATATATATATAATGTTGTGTGTGTATGTATTAACCTAGATGTCAAACTACCAGAGATGACGACAATAAACTACTCTCTCAACTGCCTCTAAATTTCTACTGGAAATGTAAACACTAACATTGACGCTTGTCTCGGTGTAGCTGACAGGTGAGGTGTTCAGTCCTGGCTGGTGGTGGTGAGGTGTTCAGTCCTGGCTGGTGGTGGTGAGGTGTTCAGTCCTGGCTGGTGGTGGTGAGGTGTTCAGTCCTGGCTGGTGGTGGTGAGGTGTTCAGTCCTGGCTGGTGGTGGTGAGGTGTTCAGTCCTGGCTGGTGGTGGTGAGGTGTTCAGTCCTGGCTGGTGGTGGTGAGGTGTTCAGTCCTGGCTGGTGGTGGTGAGGTGTTCAGTCCTGGCTGGTGGTGGTAAAGTGTTCAGTCCTGGCTGGTGGTGGTGAGGTGTTCAGTCCTGGCTGGTGGTGGTGAGGTGTTCAGTCCTGGCTGGTGGTGGTGAGGTGTTCAGTCCTGGCTGGTGGTGGTGAGGTGTTCAGTCCTGGCTGGTGGTGGTGAGGTGTTCAGTCCTGGCTGGTGGTGGTGAGGTGTTCAGTCCTTGCTGGTGGTGGTGAGGTGTTCAGTCCTGGCTGGTGGTGGTGAGGTGTTCAGTCCTGGCTGGTGGTGGTGAGGTGTTCAGTCCTGGCTGGTGGTGGTGAGGTGTTCAGTCCTGGCTGGTGGTGGTAAGGTGTTCAGTCCCCGGTGGAGGCAACTTTTTTCTTTTAGATTCAAGAGCAAGTTCCTATCTGAACCGTATACGTCCAGATTATTAATAATTCACATTAGTATAATGACAATTTTGCCAATCAGAATCGATCATTCATTCAAAATGACAAGTCAGTTGAAAAGAAGAATTGTAACACCCTACAATATCCACCACGAGGTGCCATCAGCCAATCAGGTATAAGAACAACTCAGCCAATCAAAACTCAGACAATAACAAATATCATGATTGCTGACAAAACATCCAAATATTGTGTATTATCTTAACGACTAGTTCGGTCAGTAGAGCGGAAAAATACGCAATATTACACAAGCCTTCAGCTCAAATTTTATTGGCGGAGAGGTGGCAGAGGCAGCCAATAAGGTAGCGGTCAGGGAACTCCCGGGCTGGAACGACCAGCAGGGTGTCGATATCTTGGTTCGGCTATCTTGTTTTCCGCTTCCTAGCACCTTCTTGCCTTCAACCCTTCTACTTCCTTTTATCAGTTATTTTCCTATCCACGCTTTTACATAATGGGGAGTAAAGCAGAGGGGTGGAACGTAAGAAGGAATCTAGGGATTGAAATAAGTGTGGAATGGAAGAGGTTTTCCTGTATTTTATCTGAAATTGGTTTCGAGATTTCTTCTAATCTTAAAGCTGAGTCGAGGGTCAGGCTTGTTTGGTGATAACTTGTTCCGTCAAGCTGTTGCTGGCAACGGCCCGCATATCAACTACAACCCGACTGAACCGGCATTTCATACTGAAATTTATCAGATTGTCTCTTGAAAAAAATCCACTTTTATCCTGGTAACATTTGATGTATTCGGTGGGAGGCGTTGCTCTTGTTGACCACACCACACACACACTAGAAGGTGAAGGGACGACGACGTTTCGGTCCGTCCTGGACCATTCTCAAGTCGATTATGACTTGAGAATGACCCGTCCTTGTGACTTGACCCGTCCTATCCCAAATCCTTATCCTGTCCCCTTCCAAGTGCTATATAGTCGCAATTGCTTGGCGCTTTCTCCTCATAGTTCCCTTCCCTTCAATTCCTTATTCACTCCACATAATTCCTTCAAATGTCCTCTTCACTATTCCGTACTATTATATAGTATTATCTCTTCCTTTCCTTATCTTCCGTTTCACTCTACTCTCTTGCTCCTGTTTCTTGCTACCTGACACCACCTCGACCATTTCCCGTCACTCTTGCCTCTCACACAAGGATCTTCTTCCTCGTTCACCCAAAACCTCTTTCCACACTCTGCCTTTCCATTCCAGACGACGCTTCTTGGAGTTCTTCTTAGAAAAACTCTTAGAAGCCTCTCATTGTACAGCAAATCTTTTCTTTAATATTATATGTTTGAGTTTCCTCTTTACCTGTCACTCCTGTGTCCCCACCACAACCATTTGTCCTCCATTTTCCTCCCCAAACAATTTATAATTTAAAAAGTTTTATTGAACTTTGTTATATTTTCGATTTTTTTAATTTTCGCATTCATCGTGTTTCGTTTCCTTGTTGTCCTGCACACTGGTTCTTCTCTGAGGAGTTGTACCTTAGCTTTTCCTTGTGATACTTGCATTTAACATGTGATGATCACTACAAAAAGATATCTGATCAACCGGGCTGTTCCTCATGCGTCAGATTGCGAGCAGCCACGTCTAACAGCCTGGTTGACCAATCAGATAGCCTGGTTCAGACCGGGCTATGGAACACCCCCTCTCCCTCTTTGGTCAATGTTTCCTCCCTCTTTGGTCACTGTTTCCTCCCTCTTTGGTCACTGTTTCCTCCCTCTTTGGTCACTGTTTCCTCCCTCTTTGGTTACTGTTTCCTCCCTCCTTGGTCACTGTTTCCTCCCTCCTTGGTCACTGTTTCCTCCCTCTTTGGTCACTGTTTCCTCCCTCCTTGGTCACTGTTTCCTCCCTCTTTGGTCACTGTTTCCTCCCTCTTTGGTCACTGTTTCCTCCCTCCTTGGTCACTGTTTCCTCCCTCCTTGGTCACTGTTTCCTCCCTCTTTGGTCACTGTTTCCTTCCTCTTTGGTCACTGTTTCCTCCCTCTTTGGTCACTATCTACTACCTCTTTGGTCACTGTTTCCTCCCTCTTTGGTCACTGTTTCCTCCCTCTTTGGTCACTGTTTCCTCCCTCTTTGGTCACTGTTTCCTCCCTCCTTGGTCACTGTTTCCTCCCTCTTTGGTCACTGTTTCCTCCCTCTTTGGTCACTGTTTCCTCCCTCCTTGGTCACTGTTTCCTCCCTCTTTGGTCACTGTTTCCTCCCTCTTTGGTCACTGTCTACTACCTCTTTGGTCACTGTCTACTACCTCTTTGCTCTATTGCTGTCTTACACAATCTTTTTCCTGATTTCCCGCCATTTTCTGGATTACAAACTCTGGTGTCGCCTCTCGTTGTCGCCATCGGCTATTTTCCTTTGTATTCATTTCATTCTTTGTCTCCTCTTCCCCCGTCTGAATACTTTCCACTCAATTCTCTTTCTCTGGCCCTTTGTCTCACTCCCACCAACACCCTTCTCTGTATTTACTCCTTCAACTTCCCCCTTCTCCCCCTTTTTTCTCTCTCTGTTCCTCTCCACCCTTCTTTAATGTTTTCCTCCTCGTTCCTATTCTATTATTATAAACAAATCTTGAGTGCATGTGTTGCCTAATGTGCTGTTAGGTTAGGTTAGGTAACTCTAGGTTAGGTTAGGTAACTCAAAGTTAGGTTAGGTTAGGTAACTCTAGGTTAGGTTAGGTTAGGTAGCTCAAGGTTAGGTTAGGTTAGGTAACTCTAAGTTAGGTTAGGTTAGGTTAAATTAGGCAGCTCTCTTTTTCAATAGAGACCAATTTGGCGACTGGTAGTGAAGAAGGAAGCGTCAATAAGTATCGTACACACTATATCAGCTGGAACTGTTCTGTGTTGACTTTGTTGTGTTGTGACGTCTCCAAACAGCGCACTTCTTTCATCTATAAAAAGCAGCGCTGCGACGAGTTTAGCCTAAACCCGGACGAATTTATATATTTTTTAATGGTTTGTATTTCGACTTTGAATCTGTCCGTCTAGCTGCTTGCTTGTCTATCCAACTGATCATTTGTCAGTCAAAACTGAAAGAATCCATTATTCTTCACCTGATTTTGAGCGTCATTTTTCCCCATATTCTGGGCACTTTTAATTTCTTCCATAAAGCCTCCTCCTTATTTACCAACTACGGTTATATAATTTGACACATTCCTCCAGCGGACGCTGATTGATTGATGAAGATTAAGCCACCCAAGAGGTGGCATGGGCATGAATAGCCCGTACAACGGGCTGGTGTTGGTCCTTTACTAGTCACTGTCCCCAGCCACATGGAGTACATAGAGGTGTTTGCACGAACCTTGCGGCGCTAACCATAGCCCGTGCTTCTTGCCCCGCTCCTGTGCCAGGTAAGTTACGGGCTCACCATAGCCCGTGCTACTTGGAACTTGTTCAGAGTAGCTGAATCTAAAACAACAACACGAAGCTTGCGGACTGAAGGGAGGCAGCACCCTGGCCTCCCTTCCACCTGTACCCGTTGCTCCTGATCTACGGTCTCTCCGGCTCTCTCAGAATGTACCCTGATCTCTCCAAGTACACATAACCCGCCCCCTCCTATACCTGCCTTTCCCACCACGCTCCTCGCGGAACGTGTCCTTTCTGTTTCGCTCTGTGTATCACTCTTTATTTGAACGCAACTTTTTCCTTTCCCTATCGTTAGGTTTTCTTCACGCCTACCATTCTCAACCACGCCCACGCCTACCATACTCAACCACGCCCACGCCTACCATTCTCAACCACGCCCACGCCTACCATACTCAACCACGCCCACGCCTACCATACTCAACCACGCCCACGCCCACCATACTCAACCACGCCCACGCCCACCATACTCAACCACGCCCACGCCTACCATACTCAACCACGCCCACGCCTACCATACTCAACCACGCCCACGCCTACCATACTCAACCACGCCCACGCCTACCATTCTCAACCACGCCCACGCCTACCATACTCAACCACGCCCACGCCCCCCCACACATATATAGATATGCTAGGTATATCTACATTTATGCAGCTTCCCTAGACTATATGAAGGGTTATATAGTTTATGTTAAGCGCTTGTAACGGGCTACTAAAACAGCTGGCTGCAACAGTCCATTTATGTACGTTTGACCGTTATAGTTGCTATAAGTAGTAGAATTTAGAAAGGGAAGGGTACTTTCAGGGGAAAGCGTCAACCCATTACGACTATATAGCACTTGGAAGGGGTCAGGATAAGATATTTGGGATGGGACGGGGGGAAGGAATAACACTCAACCACGTGGACTGTCGGGGATTGAACGCCAATCTGCACGAAACGAGATCATCGCTCAACCGTCCAGCCAAAGTGGTTGGGCAATGGGGCTATCCTAATTATCCTAACCATCCTAATTTTAGAAGGATGGCACACAGAAATCACAATAGCGTGATGCATCAAATGAACAAATCCACAAGGGCCGCGACGAGGATTCGAACCTACGTCCGAGAGCATATATATATATATATATATATATATATATATATATATATATATATATATATATATATATATGCGAACAAGCCTGAATGGTCCCCAGGACAATATGCAACTGAAAACTCACACCCCAGAAGTGACTCGAACCCATACTCCCAGAAGCAACGCAACTGGTATGTACAAGACGCCTTAATCCACTTGACCATCACGACCGGACAAAATGAGGTGATAGCCGAGGCTATTTGAACCACCCCACCGCCGGCACTCGGATAGTAATCTTGGGCATAGCATTTTACCAAATCACCTCATTCTTTGGGGCACACGTGAGGAACACAAATGCGAACAAGCCTGAATGGTCCCCAGGACAATATGCAACTGAAAACTCACACCCCAGAAGTGACTCGAACCCATACTCCCAGAAGCAACGCAACTGGTATGTACAAGACGCCTTAATCCACTTGACCATCACGACCGGACAAAATGAGGTGATAGCCGAGGCTATTTGAACCACCCCACCGCCGGCACTCGGATAGTAATCTTGGGCATAGCATTTTACCAAATCACCTCATTCTTCACGTCTTGTACATACCAGTTGCGTTGCTTCTGGGAGTATGGGTTCGAGTCACTTCTGGGGTGTGAGTTTTCAGTTGCATATTGTCCTGGGGACCATTCAGGCTTGTTCGCATTTGTGTTCCTCACGTGTGCCCCAAAGAATGAGGTGATTTGGTAAAATGCTATGCCCAAGATTACTATCCGAGTGCCGGCGGTGGGGTGGTTCAAATAGCCTCGGCTATCACCTCATTTTGTCCGGTCGTGATGGTCAAGTGGATTAAGGCGTCTTGTACATACCAGTTGCGTTGCTTCTGGGAGTATGGGTTCGAGTCACTTCTGGGGTGTGAGTTTTCAGTTGCATATTGTCCTGGGGACCATTCAGGCTTGTTCGCATTTGTGTTCCTCATGTGTGCCCCAAAGAATGAGGTGATTTGGTAAAATGCTATGCCCAAGATTACTATCCGAGTGCCGGCGGTGGGGTGGTTCAAATAGCCTCGGCTATCACCTCATTTTGTCCGGTCGTGATGGTCAAGTGGATTAAGGCGTCTTGTACATACCAGTTGCGTTGCTTCTGGGAGTATGGGTTCGAGTCACTTCTGGGGTGTGAGTTTTCAGTTATATATATATATATATATATATATATATATATATATATATATATATATATATATATATATATATATATATATATATACCGCTTATATTTTCCACATAAACAACAAAGATTTTGTGATAAAATGGAAAGAGATGTATGAAGGGAGGGAAGGAGATAGGTGGAAGGGGGAAGGGGGGGGGGTTGGCCAGGAACTGGGCGAGCTTATTAAAGTGACAGGTTGGCAATTTTGTGGGTAGGGCGTCTTGAAGAATGCCAAGGCGACGCGCCCTCATTTTTCGCGTGTGTGTCCTCACCTAAATGTGCGTGTGCACTGCACACCCCCGCCTTGTCGGCTAGGCTAATGGGTTACTTAATGTCCTGACTCATTCATCTGGTTTATGTTGGTTGCTGAACCGGCCTCTTACAATCTATACGTGACTACCGAACATATCATTGTGACAGCCTGAGTGGCTGCCGCTGTCTGACTGTCACCCGCAGAGGTGTGCGGTGACAGTCACCATCAAGCCATTACCTCTCACCATTTTTCAACCCACTCCACTAATTAACAAAATGACAGGTAAACACCCCAAATACCCCAAAGCCTCCGCTATCCTGGAATTAAAAAGTTGTTAAAGACAATATCACTCACCCGCAGGCCGCCAACCCTGGTAATACTGGGATAAAAACTGTCCAAGATGACAAACGCTTCAGCTGTTCTTTATAATAAACAATTATATTGTCGGTCAAGAAACTTCTCAACAACAAATGGCTGAAGTGTCCCTGAAGACCCTGAGTGACAGGACGATAGTGACGACCACGATAACCGTCATGGTGACGAGTGATAACCGATCATAATACCTGGGATGATGAACAAATCCAACAGGAGCCTTCATGAAAGTTCGAACATAGGCACAGGGTTCGAACCTAGGCCCAGACGCACCCTAGTCGACTGCACCGCAACATGGTAAAAATAATTGTAACCTGGGGGGTACTACTGCACCCCACGAGGGCCTTGAGGCTTCCACTGAAGCCTAACCGGGGGTTTCACACAACCCCCCCGCCCGAGTCAGGCTCTGTCAACCAGTAGTCCTACCTCTGACGCCCCTCCTTCCACTAGAGCTCGTCACCCTGTACGTAGGTTCGAACCCTTATCAAAGCTCTGTGGATTTGTTAATTTGATATATAAAGTTAATGTGCTTTCTCTGTGTACCTCAGATGATGATAATGAGGATGGTAAATGTTATGATGATACAATGATCACTACCATGATGATAATAACTACGATGATAATGACTACTGTCATGCCAATCAACGACACAATAATTGCTATAAGTGGGATGATGATAATGACTGATAATGACTGCAAAGACGATGAATACACCTTTTACTGTTGACGATGATAACACTGAGAGTTTACTGGATAAGGTGATAATACAACTCATGATGATAAATGATGATAATACAACTCATCCTCCTGTTTATATAGTACTTTTTGTAACTATGTGCACCATAGTACAAAAATTGACGTACTAAGCAATTAGATTTCAACCCATCCTCCGAATTGACAGTACATTTTAATACTAAGTGTAATAAGTACATTTCCTTACTGTCATATATAGTACATAATTGCACTTATGGGACTTACATTTACCTCCCATTTTTGGAGGACGGGCTGAAGAATTTTGAATTATTCACTTAATAGAGTCTGAGTCTTTATGGAGTTTTTATTATTATTATTATTTTCTACCACAGACGTGGCCACACATTTACAATGCTAACCAGCATATATACATTTTCTCCTGTCCTCCATGGACAGGTCTTTATGGAGTCTGAATCTTTATAGAAAATGAAGCTTAAAAAACAAACTCAAATATTCCTAGGCCTAGTTTAGCATACATATGTTCTATAATAGGCCTCAGATATCACGTATTAGGCCTAGGAAGGTTAGGTTAGGTTTGTTTTAGTTTGTCTTTGTAACACGAGTAGAAAATCGTTTTCCGGTTTGTCCAAATTCACGAGTACAGATTTCCACTTTCTAATTTGCGTTGTGCGTTGGTATATGTAC
The DNA here is from genome assembly GCF_040958095.1 of Procambarus clarkii. Lineage (NCBI taxonomy): Eukaryota > Metazoa > Arthropoda > Malacostraca > Decapoda > Cambaridae > Procambarus > Procambarus clarkii. The sequence continues at coordinate 17,492,285 of NC_091235.1, forward strand.
TCTGGTCCTCATACTTGCTATACGTGCTACCAGAACATGAGGATGGGTTGTCATAATGATGACTTTGATGGCAGCTACGGTGACTGGTGGCAGCTACGGTGACTGGTGGCAGCTACGGTGACTGGTGGCAGCTACGGTGACTGGTGGCAGCTACGGTGACTGGTGGCAGCTACGGTGACTGGTGGCAGCTACGGTGACTGGTGGCAGCTACGGTGACTGGTGGCAGCTACGGTGACTGGTGGCAGCTACGGTGACTGGTGGCAGCTACGGTGACTACGGTGGCAGCTATGACACAAGTACAGCCATAAAGCCGTGCTCTTTGTTCGTTTCCGTGTGCAACAAAACTTCCTTTGTGTATACACACATCCGGTAGACGTGTGTGTGTGTGTGTGTGTGTGTGTGTGTGTGTGTGTGTGTGTGTGTGTGTGTGTGTGTGTGTGTGTGTGTGTGTGTGTGTGTGTGTGTATTCACCTAGTTGTGCTTGCGGGGATTGAGCTCTGCTCTTTCGGCCGTGCGTATGTGTGCATTTTAAGTGTATGTATGTATGTACGTATGTATGTATGTATGTATGTATGTATGTATGTATGTATGTATGTATGTATGTATGTATGTATGTATGTATGTATGAGTACATTTTTCAGACATGAGTGTATGCGGCTCGGTGTTATCAGAAACACGTACAAAATGACACAGATACAAAGACAATTAGTGCCCTAATCACTGTCCACTTGACAAACATCACAGTTTGAGATCAAGCGATCAACCGCCCACAAGCATAACTAAGTAATACAATGTGAGTACAATAAAGCAAGCCACACAGCCTTTACTCTTAATTTACCACAACGTACAAAATACAAAGTTCTAACTTAGCCTAACCTAAGTTCATACAAGTTCATTGGTTGAGTTAAGAGGCAGGTCGACCCAACGTGTCATCTCACAAGAGAGACCGCCAGGTTATCTTGAGATGATTTCGGGACTTTAGTGTCCCCGCGGCCCGGTCCTCAACCAGGCCTCCACCCCCAGGAAGCAGCCCGTGACAGCTAACACACAGGTACCTATTTTTACTGCTAGGTAACAGGGGAATACGGTGACAGAAACTCTGCCCATTGTTTCTCGCCGGAGCCTGGAACCGAACCCGGGACCACAGGATCACGTGTGCAGCGTGCTGTCCGCTCGGCCGACCGGCTCCCTACAAGGTAAGTCCACTACGGGCTCACCATAGTCCCTGCTACTTGGCACTTGTTCCAAGTAGCTGAATCTATAACAACAACGAGGAGAGAGACAGCCATGAACTAGAGGGCGACCCAACAAGTGATGGTGAATGCACCTCACGGTGCTGGGGTCCCCGCCGACACATCGTGTGCAAGTATGCACGTACGACCAAAACGGTCACATGTGCGGGGCCGGGCCACGTGTACATGTACCTAGACTCCCGTGCGTGCAGAAATGCACGTATCGACCAGCACTCACACAACTAGGCAAAAGAAACACACGAAATTATAACTAGTATGAAATGAACGTAAAACTCAAGTGGAAGCTAAGAGTTGTGTTACTGAACCACTTGGGCTGGAACGTACATAATACAACGTCCTAACTTAGCCTAAGCTAACCAGAAACACACGAACCCAAGCCACCTACCTAACCTTACCTACCGCAGCATAGAAAACGTGGATATTTGTGAGCTAAGGCGCCTGGCAGCTGGGTGGACAGCGCTTCGGATTCGTAGTCCTGAGGTTCCGGGTTCGATTCCCGGTGGAGGCGGAGACAAATGGGCAAAATGTTCCTTTCACCCTGATGCTCCTGTTACCTAGCAGTAAATAGGTACCTGGGAGTTAGACAGCTACTACGGGCTGCTTCCTGGGGGGTGTGTAACAAAAAGAAGGTCTGGTCGAGGATCGGGCCGCGAGGACGCTAAACCCCGAAATCATCTCAAGATAACCTCAAGAAGATACTACTTTGACATCTGTACGCTGAGGGAGAAACGTACAAAATATGACCTATTACTTGTATCACTTGAGAGGACGGGTTGGTTCCGTAACTATAGTGGCAGGTGCTGTCTCAAGCCGGTGAAGATGATAGGCATCCAAGCTGAAGACGTACACGAGGAACACAACTGATGACTCGTCCAACAAGAGCAATGTGGCAAGATTTAACCTGAACATTAATGGAGATGGTGCCAACGGGCGAGCAAATTAAGTTGTGTGAGGGGGGGGGGGCGCGAGGATTATTAAAGCAATTTACCGGAATGTCTCACAAGCTGAGACATGGATTGGGAAGGCGAAGAGGGTCATGAAAAGCGCAAAAAAGACAAAGGGGTAAAGCTGAAGGAAAGAAGGGAAGAAATTAAAATATAAGAAAGTGAAACACGAATAGGAAGGGAAAGACGAGGAAGAAAGTGAACGATGGACAGGAGGTGAAAGACGAGGAAAAGGATTGAAAAGAGCAGAAGGGGTGAAAGTGATATAAAATCTAAGGAGCGTGTCTGTAGGTGCTATAGTCGGCTGAGGAGAAGCCAGGGACGAGAGAAAAAGAAAGAAAGAGAGAGAGAGAGAGAGAGAGAGAGAGAGAGAGAGAGACCGAGACCAACCAACCAACTGGTAGTCTAAGTATGTTGTAGCCTCTATAGTCTGAGTATGTTGTAGCTTCTATAGTCTGAGTATGTTGTAGCCTCTACAACACCCAACCGTTTAGGTGCTGTAGAGGCGAGTAGAGGCGGGTCATGATCAGGGAGAGACTGGAGGGAAAGTTGGAGGATGGAGGGAGAGATGGATGAGTGAAGGTGGGGGTAGAGAGATGGAGGAGTAAAGGGGGGGGGGGGGGCGAGAGGGGAGAGGTGGAGTAACCTCAAAGGAAGGTGTCTATTCATGCTCATTAATGATCTTGGCTCAAGTTATGGGCATGAGGCCTGTCCACGACCCCTTGTTCAATGGCCTTCCTTCCCTACCTTTTCTTATTCATTCATTCCCTCACTTCGAACCTCACTAGTCGTACGTGTCTGCCAGCCCTACGGGAACATTTTTTTTCCGCTAACCTTTTGTACAATCTCAACTGAAATTTCACTCTCACTGGCTGACTCTCTCTCTTTCTACAGGTCAATACATCCCCAATACCTCGCTTAAAAGCTTTGTATAACTCAGTCCTCTGGTTATGTGCGGTTTGATATACGACGGTGTATAGAAGTGGGTATAGGAGGAGACTGTGTATATTCCTATACTGCTTTGGTGCATAGGAGTTTGTTGATAATGTCACGTCACGACGCTTTTGTTGGTGTTATGTGTTTTGGTGAAGGCAGCGGACCTGGTGGCTGTGGTGGAGGTGAAAACAGTGGTGGGGCGTGTGGTACGGCCGGTGGTGGTGGTGGTGGTGGAGGAGGGGGGGGCCAGCATGATACGGATGTAAAGCAGGGCAGGCGAGTTAAATTATCATCGGACAGCAGCAGAAGATAAGCTGATAGCACCCGGTGAATGACCTCCACACACACACACACACACACACACACACACACACACACACACACACACACACACACACACACACACACACACACACGCCATGTAAACACCAAGAACACCTTAAGCCACAATAACAAACAGAGAGCGACACAATAGCGTTGTCATTCTCGACTGAACAAGGGTCCAGGATGGACCAAAACGTCATCTCTCCCATTACGTGTGAGGGTTGATATTTAGCCCAACTACTCCTTCCTCCCAATGACCCCATTCCCAGCCACCTACCCCTTCCCCCCCACGACTTTATTCCCGTCCATCTACCCCATTCCCCCCCCCCCCACGATCCCCCTTCTCCTACCCCCCCCCCCCATCTACTTTTATCATATTTAGAGACTCTGAAACTAAATAAACTATTTTGTGAGTTATATATATTTTTTCTGCATATTTTTATTGTAGTATTTACTGTTGCCCACTCAAACAACTGGACTTGCTGCCACTCAAACAACTGGACTTGCTGCCACTCAAACAACTGGACTTGCTGCCACTCAAACAACTGGACTTGCTGCCACTCAAACAACTGGACTTGCTGCCACTCAAACAACTGGACTTGCTGCCACTCAAACAACTGGACTTGCTGCCACTCAAACAACTGGACTTGCTGCCACTCAAACAACTGGACTTGCTGCCACTCAAACAACTGGACTTGCTGCCACTCAAACAACTGGACTTGCTGCCACTCAAACAACTGGACTTGCTGCCACTCAAACAACCTGACTTGCTGCCACTCAAACAACTGGACTTGCTGCCACTCAAACAATTGGACTTGCTGCCACTCAAACAACCTGACTTGCTGCCACTCAAACAACTGGACTTGCTGCCACTCAAACAACTGGACTTGCTGCCACTCAAACAACTGGACTTGCTGCCACTCAAACAACTGGACTTGCTGCCACTCAAACAACTGGACTTGCTGCCACTCAAACAACTGGACTTGCTGCCACTCAAACAACTGGACTTGCTGCCACTCAAACAACTGGACTTGCTGCCACTCAAACAACCTGACTTGCTGCCACTCAAACAACTGGACTTGCTGCCACTCAAACAACCTGACTTGCTGCCACTCAAACAACCTGACTTGCTGCCACTCAAACAACCTGACTTGCTGCCACTCAAACAACTGGACTTGCTGCCACTCAAACAACTGGACTTGCTGCCACTCAAACAACTGGACTTGCTGCCACTCAAACAACTGGACTTGCTGCCACTCAAACAACTGGACTTGCTGCCACTCAAACAACTGGACTTGCTGCCACTCAAACAACTGGACTTGCTGCCACTCAAACAACTGGACTTGCTGCCACTCAAACAACTGGACTTGCTGCCACTCAAACAACTGGACTTGCTGCCACTCAAACAACTGGACTTGCTGCCACTCAAACAACTGGACTTGCTGCCACTCAAACAACTGGACTTGCTGCCACTCAAACAACTGGACTTGCTGCCACTCAAACAACTGGACTTGCTGCTCACTCAAACAACTGGACTTGCTGCCACTCAAACAACTGGACTTGCTGCCACTCAAACAACTGGACTTGCTGCCACTCAAACAACTGGACTTGCTGCCCAAACAACTGTTTTTTTCTAGTCACTCAAACAACCGAATTTGCAAACCACTCAAACAACTGACTTGCTGCCACTCAAACAACTGGACTTGCTGCCCAAACAACTGTTTTTTTCTAGTCACTCAAACAACCGAATTTGCAAACCACTCAAACAACTGACTTGCTACCACTCAAACAACTGGACTTGCTGTACAAATAACTAGATTTGTTGCTCACTCAGACTTCTGGACTTGCTGGCTGACCACTGAAACAACTCACTCGCCATCCACTCAACCAACTGGACCTGCTACCCCACTCAAACATAAATATGTTATGCCTATTCAAACAGCAAGACACGCTGCCCATTTAAACAGCTGAACTTGCTGCTCACTTAAACAACAACACCTGCTACCCAATCTAGCAGCTACTGGGTGTCCACTCGAATAGCAAGAATTCTGACCAGTTTCGACTTGCATCGAAATTAATCGGTAAAATCAGCTTTAAATTAAACCAAAAAATTGTCAGAATTTAGTTTGGGGAATTTATGCAGCTAAATATATAAGATAAAGATGCTCACTAATCACATATATAATAAATTATTTCTGTCTCTTAGACCCTCTCAACCATAGATACTTTACGTCAAACATTTCAAAATACTTAAAAATTACATAAATTACAAACTGAATCCATCTCTAAAGTACTCAAAGTAAAGTAAAGTAAAGGAAAGTAATCATACTCTTTTAGTGTTTAAGAATTGAATACTTTTGATTTTGAAATAACTGCTAGTTTTTTCTAACTGTATGCTAAGATCAACAATTAAATTAAGTACATCACAAATATATATTTTTTCATGTTGGTGAAGGTGGCACCCATTATTTTCTTTTCTTTGAGCGCTGTGACAAATGTGTCTGAGAGGTGCCAGAAGGAGTGCCTGGGCCACCACGAACTTGGCACTCATGGACACCACTGACGCACCACCACCTGTGAAACCAGCTATGATGCCACCTGTTTGACCACTTATGACCCCGCCTGTCAAGCAGCCCCGTGACCTTGTCTCCAATACTGGCAACAGTATTGGAGACACCAGCGGTCAAGCGCTCAACAACTTCTGAATTGCAGTTGTTGGGTAAGACATAACAGCGCAGGTTTGCGCTTGTAAACAAACCTCTGTAACTATGGTCATCTAATTGGTAATTAAGTAATCAGCCAACCCACAATTTATCCACAACTCCCCCTATTTACAACGCAAACGATGATTTAGTCTCTAAAATGTATTCGGTCAGGTTAGCATAAGCTATAACCTCAGGTTAGATTAGGTTTGCATCGACTATGATGACCTCAATCATCATAACTTAAATCATCAATCACCTCGTTAGCCGTGACCTCGGCCTCGTGAAGACCCTGTGTTAGGTCTCGTGACCTCCCCCGTACGACTAGTCATGACCTTACGGGCTCACCATAGACCGTGCTACATGGACACTTCGTTCTGAGTAGCTAAATCTGAAACAACAACACAGTCATGACCCCCATCAACCTGGTGACCCCATTTACTCAGGCCACTGGGTTCACTGCACTGAAAGTGTGCATAGCCCACTTATCAATATCTTATCACTACCGCTTTGAGATAACGTTATCTCCTCTAGTTCCCATGATAAATATACACCCAAGTTCATAATCTGAATGGAACAAAGTAAGTTAAAATATAAATACTATTAGTAACAAATAGTGATATGAAAGATACCATTAATAGCCAACAAGTTGTATTACTACTGATAGTAATGACAACAACTGCAATATTTACATTAGTCTTCCCAGACATACAACTACTTTTGTTATAATTTTTTTCCAGAGACATATACACCATGCATCACAGTATACCTCAAGACATACACCATCCACCACAGTATACCTCAAGACATACACCATCAAGGAACAATACAACATGTAAACCTTTCCTCTGCTCTACAATTCTACATTACAATATGAAAACAGACCAGTACTTTAAATAACATTTCCTTAGAGCCAACACAATTCTAAAGTAACACTGTTCATGACAACAAAGATATCAACACAAGGCGCCACAACTGGAGACTATGTAGGCGTTCATGGCAAGTTCCCCCAAGCACATGAACGACAAGAAAACTGTAGCAACACACTATATAATCTATATTATATGGTGGTTCTGTGGCACGATCACTTCCTCTTGTTACAACTTATTGGTGGAGTGCCTTGACGCTCGCCTGGCCACGACGACACCTCAGGCTAGGCAGTCACCACGGGTGTGGGGGACAGGCAGACAGTTTAGGCTAGGCAGCAACCGGTTAAGAGGGGGAATAGAGTGAAGGGGGAAGAGAAGGTTGGGTCCCGCTCAACATATTAGTCAACACGGCCCTATACAAACACTTCAATCGCATCACTTGTAAGGAAACCCCCTCAGAAGGGGAGAATGAGACATGAGGGGACGAAGAGAAAGAAGAAGGGAGGTAAGGGCAAAGGGAAGAACGAGGGGAGAGGAAAGGAGGTGAAGGAAGCGGACCCGGAGATAATGGCCAGTACAGGAGCGACACTTCGCCTTGCGGTGTACGGAAGTTGGAAGCTGTGGCCGACCAACACTCACTCACTCCCTCCCTCACCAGCCTCTTGGCAACCACGCCGACGGGCAGGGGCACGAGGGAGGGCTGGGAGGCATACTCACTTTTAGCTCTTGCATGCAACCTCTGCAACTCACGCCCCTCAGGAGATATTCTAATTATTTAAGCCGGGGAGAATGACCCTTGCACAAGGCCAAGCTGAGAATGATTTTGAACATGCCCGCGGGGTGGCTCTGTTGTTGTTGTTTTAGATTCCGCTACGGGAAACAAAAAGTTGCAAGTAGCACGGGCTATGGTGAGCCCGTAGTGGACTTACTTGACACAGGAGCGGGGCTGTAACTGGGGAGTGGCTATTTCGCAAACTTCTGATGGGTGTGTGTGTGTGTGTGTGTGAATACTTGCCTAACTGGTACTCACCTAATTGTGCTTGCGGGGGTTGAGTTTCGGCTCATTTGGTCCCGTCTCTCAACTGTCAATCAACTGGTATACAGGTTCCTGAACCACTAAACCGAGAAGCTGGGACCGTTGTAACCGAAGGGACGACGACGTTTCGGTCCAACGTCGTCGTCCCTTCACCTTCTAGTGTGTGGTCTGGTCAACATACTTTAGCCACGTTATTGTGACTCATCGCCTGCATATTCCAGTCTACAGTTATTAAGGGACTACTTTCAAGAACACTAAGAATAGTCCTTTAAGGAGTAGAATCTGAAAGCCAGTCAAATGGAGCCGGTGTACAACGGGATAGTACTCTTTAGTACTCTACTACTCTAGAGTACTACTACTCTACTACTCTAATAGTACTCTACTACTAGGCGCCCTTCTTATGGAATGTCAACTTCAACGATCTGCCACACCCCGTCCCAGACATACACCTGGGACGGGGTCATTATTAACAGGTACAAGAGAGAGACAATGAGGCTCAATAATCAATGTCTGGCAGCAAATGTCACCTGCGGTAGGAGATGACAGGTTACATTTGCAGATAAGAAAATACAGGCGATACTAACCACTTTATTGTGATGTTGCATCTGAGAGAGAGAGACATGCTGATGAATGACAAGACCTTAGTGATAAGAGTCGACATGAGGATCGACTCTTTGATGAACATTAAACAACGCTTATTTACAACGCTAACCAGCATATATATACATACTTCTGTCCTCCACAGACAGGGTTAGGAATCTGCTAAACATGTAGTTCAGTGGAGACTGACTGAGCCATCAGCATTAGAAAGACGTTGATGTTCCTGCTACACATAAGGTTGATGCTATCAACTATCTTCACTTAGCCCGACTCTGTGGATAACTGGCAGTTGGCGTGTACAATACAAGGTGATGAGCTATCACCAGTCAAGCTGGCTGTGCCTTTCTCAAGAATTCCCCCCTGTCAGCGATCCTTCATTCCTTGGTTGACTTCCATTTCCAACATGGTTGTTCAACAGGAAGATCCTCGTGCAATCAAGTCCACATGAAGGTTCTGGTACGCAGTTCAGCTTCACCCTATACCTAATGTATTTACAATTTAAAATTAAATATAGTTTAAATCTAACGAAACGCTAATAATCTCAACAAAAATATTAGTTTCTAGGAAACGGCTAATGATGTGCGTAAGATAACATCATCTCTTATTCTGCATTTTATTTTGGGAATATCAGTGTCGTACCTAAAGAAGACTTGATTTAAGCAGAGAGAGAGAGAGAGAGAGAGAGAGAGAGAGAGAGAGAGAGAGAGAGAGAGAGAGAGAGAGAGAGAGAGAGAGAGAGAGAGAGAGAGAGAGAGAGAAAGAGAGAGCAGAGGAAGAGTAAGGGGGGGGGGGGGGGAGAAGTTGAGACAAATCAAACAGCCTAACACATCATTTAGCCAATCATTTGCTCATATAAAGCTGTTACCACTCAAATCACCACTTAACGAGGGCAGCTTATCAGCGTGTAAATTGCTCCCTGCTCCCAAACTCATAACAAGCGTGCGAGCCGATGATTTAAGCATGACTCAAGTTGGCATTTATGATGCCGGAGATGGGGGGGGGGGGTGTCATGTGTCTAACAGCCAGAGTGCCTAGTTGTCTGCGATGGCACCGCCGGTGTGTGTAGCGTAATGGCTCACACCTTGCAGTATATTGCATCTCTGCTGTTGAGATCGTCTTGGGATTCAACAGGAATAATTTGCATATAATTATCATATATAATTATGAGAGAGAGAGAGAGAGAGAGAGAGAGAGAGAGAGAGAGAGAGAGAGAGAGAGAGAGAGAGAGAGAGAGAGAGAGAGAGAGAGAGAGAGAGAGAGAGAGAGGGGGGGGGAGGGTAAACCAATGCTAATAATTTCACACTATCCTTTACATATGTAAATGAAGAAATACCAACTGCTATGAGGATCAGTTATCATAAACACCTGCAGTAACATCTACTTGGAGCAGGCAATAGCAGGTTACATTTGTAGTTCCTAAAATACTGGTGACGATAACAAGACTGCAAGAAATGACCTGAGAAAGGCATACAAATGAGTGGTGAAAAAACTTCTTGAAAATTAAATTAAACTCTTCAGTGACCATAAAAAGCAACATGCCAAACCTAGCAAGCATGACAACCAAGATATTGCAACTCCACGGCGCATCTTGCATCTTCCTGACATCAGGGGGTTGCTAAAACCTTGCACGAAGCACCAGTTTACGTCTTCATCTTGAGTATTGCATAGTTCTCCTGGAAGGCCTGCCTCCTATCATTTACCTAAATTATGGATAAGGTAGAAAATCGTATGAAAAGCTACATTTCTAGTCTTGGCCAGTTCTGGTCAACACCAGAATGAATTGGTGGATTTGCTGTTATGTATAAGGCCAATGCTCTCACCTGGCCCAACTTTGTGGACAACCATGAGTTGGCACCTACAACACAGGGCGCTTAGCCATCAGCAGCCATTTCCAAGCGGTCCTAGTGTCAAGAACATCACTCCATCAGCCATCATTCATTCCTAGGCTGACTCGCATTTGGAACCTGTTCACTTAACGTGTGGATGAACGAGAAATCAAGTCAAGCGACCATAGAAAGTCTCTGTCACACAGCTCCTGGTTCATCATGCACCTTACTTGATTGCAACTTAGCACTAACAAAGTTTAATGCTAATACAAAATAATAGAAAGCTCATCAAATAGATGAGATTCTAGAGACGGGCTTAAGATGAGCTGAAGTAAGGTAACTGCTCTTAGCTTGCAGTTTCATTAGGCCCCCCCCCCTCGCCTCGCCCTCCCCAATGGAACCTTGTTTTAGATTAAACAAAAAATGAGCGAGCGAGCAGTTAAGTGAGAAAACAAATGCCAGACGCAGAGACAGATTAATTAAACAAATAACCCAAGCTGGTAACCCACGGCAAAACAACAACACTCAGGGATCAAACAAACACAACTCGCACTGTGTAGTCATTGGCTATGAAATGTGACATAATACAAAGTGATTAGGAAATAAGAGAGGAGATTAATTGGGTATTAAAATTAGGTATTAACAAATGAGGTGGCACCAAGACTTTTCGTGAGACGCAAAGGAATGCTTAGCGACCAAGGAGGCTTGAAAAAAGGTATATTTGGAAAATTGTATGAATAGGTAGACAAAAGAAGACAGAGAAGGGGAAAGGAGATACGGCGAAAAAGAGAGAGGTAGGAAGAGAAAAGATATAGCATAGAGCAGGGACTCTTCTCACCTCCCACAGTGGCTTCAAGTTCAATGAAATAAAACCGGAAGAGGAAAAGGAGACGGTTGAAGCATAAGAACAATCAGTAAGTGAGAATGTTAAGAGTCATGCTCCAGAACAGTCTATGCTCTCCCAACATAAACCAAACATGCTCCAGAACAGTCTATGCTCTCCCAACATAAACCAAACATGCTCCAGAACAGTCTATGCTCTCCCAACATAAACCAAACATGCTCCAGAACAGTCTATACTCTCCCAACATAAACCAAACATGCTCCAGAACAGTCTATACTCTCCCAACATAAACCAAACATGCTCCAGAACAGTCTATACTCTCCCAACATAAACCAAACATGCTCCAGAACAGTCTATACTCTCCCAACATAAACCACAACAGAACAACTACCACATGTACCTCCACCTCCTTCTCCACACTGTTCCGTATATCACCTTCATCCTCCAACACAAAAATGCCCCATTCCATATATCTATATAACCCACTAAACATGGATTCAGCGAAAGGAAATTCTGCTTTTATTAACTTTTCAGTTTTACAATATAACAACAATCAAACATGAGACAGTGGGATGGACAGGTTGCATCACATTCAGCCTAGGCCTAGAAAAGCAAGGAGGTGACAGGTGAGATGGGTGATCTCAGAGTAGGGAGATAACGAGTGGAGTACCACAAGGGTCGCTACTTGTGCCATCTTATCTCAATAAAACCAACCCGGTACGGGTATGTAAATGACATAACATTCGAAATAAGCTATTCACATCAACGTTTGCTGTCAATAAAAAAAATTAGAAAAAAACGAATAGAGGAGGACTTATAAATTGTAAAATGAACAACATACAGAGAGCCTCTGAAAAATGGCTACTGGACTTTAACCCAGAAAAATGCAAAGTTTTGAGGCTAGGAATAATAGTAAGTAGGCCCACACACAGAACAGAATGAAGGGGAAAACAGCTTCCAACATTAAAAAATGAGAAACACAACTCTAAACCAGAGACCAGAGTCACACATCAGCGACACAACGCCTAATACATATGCCAACCTGGCCAAGGTCTGGATAACCTTAACAAACTCGGAAAATGGAGCCCGAGAACTGTGTATATGAGCTATGTGAGAAGCGCTGTTAGCTATGTGCATGGAACCTGCACCTAACGAACTTCAAACTCAAATTAGAAGAGTTCAAAAGACATGTAAGAATAATCTTTCCTGCATTAAGGAAAAATAATGCATGGCAACAACTGGAGATAACTGAGCCTCACCACATTAGAAGACACAAAGAACATGGTAGACAAGATTCTGAGGAATGATTTAAGGAATGTTAATCAAGAAGACACAAAAGTGACGTTCGAAGTGAGGCTTCCAGAACGAGAGGACAAAGACAGAAACTGGAGACGGAAATAAATCAAAGAAATGCAAGAAAAAAACATCACGGGAATCGTATATAAATGAACTTGATTAGCAGAGGAAGTCGTTGCCAACTCAGTACGCAATTTGATATAACATATTATAAGAACCGTGAGTGTCTAGTCAGTGCATTCATCTATTAATAATAAAAATGTTGTGCTTGAAATCGACCCTACAAGCATATCTACGTGAGTACACACAGAGGAAACGCGCACACACACAAGGACACAGACACACACACAAACACACACACACAAGGACACAGACACAGACACACAAGGACACAGACACACACACAAACACACACACACAAGGACACAGACACAAACACAAACACACACACAAGGACACAGACACACACACAAACACACAAGGACACAGACACAGACAGACACACACGCACACACACATACATAACAATACCTGTCAACCAGCTACACGACATTCAATTGTTGATATCCTAACTCTGGCATCCGGGACGTTCTCCAGACCAGAGGGACATTGAACGCCCACCACCAGACCAGAAGGGCATTCACAACACCGCCTCACTATCACAGGTTGCTATATTTCACCACACAAGAAGACAGTTCACCCCAGCAGCTGGACCCCCTCATGAACACTGTCAAGCAGTATCCTCCCCTGCGATAGCAGCCTGACGATTTCAATGCGACCTCAGCACACATTATACATTGACTATAACAAACAAAATCTACTACTTACGGGCTATTCATGCCCGTGCCACCTTTTGGGTGGCTTAATCTTCATCAATCAATCAATCTGACAATTCACCACACTACTCCCTGACCAAACACATCTCCACAATGTATTAAAGGAATATACACCACGGAACCAGAGGTCACACAGCACCGCTCCTGTGCCAGGTAAGTCCACTTCGGGCTCACCGTAGCCCATTGCTACTTGCCCCGCTCCTGTGCCGAGTAAGTTACGGGCTCACCATAGCCCGTGCTCTTGGAACTTGTTCCAAGTAGCTGAATCTATAACAACAACAGCCACGGAACCAGAGACACCTTCACCGACCACCGCCATTCCCGACACGATACGAGTCTAGTCGCCATACTGCCGGAACACGTTGGAATTCACCGCACATACAACCCGGCCAGCAGGCCCTGACCTCTCCGCTGAGACGCATGGGTGGACGACCTTCCTATCACGCCATTTGTATTCGTGACATCCGCGCCGCCAATCGCCACCACGCTGTAATCCTTGTAGGTAATGTAAGCGCTATATGCAGCGACGTGACGGGAAGCCGGTGACATGAGACCCGGCCGGGTGATACGGGGACCGACCCGGCCGGGTACAGGGCGAGGATATAGCTCATCCGGGTTAGAGTGACGATAGCCCAGCTATAAGAGAGATGAAAACACTGCACGGGGAGTGGATCATAGCCGTCCGTCTGTATCTGCCTGTCTCATACACACACACACACACAAACACCAGTTGATTGACAGTTGAGAGGCGGGACCAAAATGCCAGAGCTCAACCCCCGCAAACACAACTAGGTGAGTACACACACACACATTCCCAGGATGCAACCGTTAGCAGCTGTCTAAGTTCTCCAACAAAGAAACGTCGCTTTTCGATCGTATGCGTTACCTAAGGCCAAAAATTGTCGTACTAGAAAATGGAAGCGACTGGCCAAAGTGACGTACTGTCCCGTTTTCTGTTTTGGGTCCTCTGGTAGGTTAGAAGAGGACACTTTAAATTGACCGTTTTCTTGATGTTGGGAAACCTTAGAGGACGGGCTGGTCTAACCCCCCCCCCCACTTAAATATTTACTGCTAGCTGAACAGAGGCATGTGTGTGTACTCACCTAATTGTGCTTGCGGGGGGTTGAGATTTGGCTCTTTGGTCCAGCCTCTCAACTGTCACTGTCAACTGTGTGTGTGTGTGTGTGTGTGTGTGTGTGTGTGTGTGTGTGTGTGTGTGTGTGTGTGTGTGTGTGTGTGTGTGTGTGTGTGTGTAATTACCGTAATTACCCAAGTTGCCAATCAGAGAGAAAGAAAAACATGTAGTAAACATGAGGTCGTGAGTCAGTAAATTAGACGACTGGCAGCCAGGAAGGCGGGGTCGCAGAGCTAACAGGATGATCTTACTCACACAACCCGTAAATGTTTAACACTTCTCTAACCCTGTCCATGGAGGACAGAAGAAAATGTATATATGCTGGTTAGCACTGTAAATGTGTGGCCACGTCTGTGGTAGAAAATAAAAAACAAACAAACAAACCGTAAAACACACAACCCAATTATTGCCGACTCGTGTGTTCATTTCCTGGACAAGAATATGCACCGAACACCAGAAGGCCTGGCCAGGGGGGACCGGGCCGCGTGGACGTTGAGCCCCGAAGTCAACGCAAGGTAAGGTTAGTGAGCTGTACCTCGGAGCCCATAACACAAGAATACAGGTACATTTACCGCGCATCATACACCACTTTACCACAGGCAGCGTCTACATAACATTACCTCGCCTTGATTTCGGGGCTCAACGTCCCCGCGGCCCGGTCCCCCTGGCCAGACAGACCTTCTGGTGTTACTTCAGTGCATATTCTAGTCCAGGTAATGAACGCGAGTGTCTAAGACAGACACCTTCACAACAGAATCTCCCACAGACACCGGCTCACACCACAGAAATATCACAGACACGAACAGTACAACAGAACTGGATCAAAATATACACAAAGCCTCTAGGGAGGAGTCCCTCAGCAGGTAATAACAGAGGAAAGGACGAACAGGAGCGACGTCCCGAGAATTGTAAATAACACGAATTACGAACAAGGCACGAGGAGGGGGGAGAGAGGGAAGGGAGGGGGAAAGGGAAGGGGAGGTGATGGTGGGGAGAGGGAATGAGGGGGGGGGGGAGAAAAACACAGTCCTTTCTTCCTGTATAAGTCTCACAACTGGACTCAGCATGGTCCAAGCAGTTCCAGTAATGCAGTGCTAAGGTCAGGGATGGGGTGGGGGGTGGTAGTGGTAAGAGGGTAATGGTGGTGGTGGTGGTGGTAGTGGTGGTAGGCCTAGAGAGCATGAATGTGATGATGACAATGACGATGCCCAAGCTGCTGAAGACAATGACGGTGATCATGGTGTGTTGTGGTGACCATTATCATCAAAAACTTGTTATTTCCCCGCCACTCATGTCAGGAGGACGATAAACCACACCACACATGTGTCAGGGGGATCAATAGACACGACACTTCCAACGCAACAGTTGATGAGCTTGTTGGTGTACCTTATTCAGCCAAAAATATACATTTATGAATATAAAACAGATTAGCTTTCAAGGCCCAACTTCATGAACAACTAGATGTCTACACACAAAAATAGCGTGATGCATCAAATGTGTAAATGTAATGTGTTGTAAATGCAAATGTGTTTTGTGTAAAACCCTGGTTTGTCTCTCGGAGAGGCTGCAGGATCCAGTAACTTCAGTAGAACTTCGGTTTCAACTCTTTTTGACCATGTCGTAGCTCAGTCGATTAAGGCAGCGTCTGGGATGCTCTTGGACGCAGGTTCGAATCCTCGTCACGGCCCTTATGTATTTATTCATTTAACCAGATGTCTATTATAACTCAAGACGCTCAGTCTGCAGCATGGTCACTCCATCGGTGATTATTTCTTCTTTGGCTGACTCGGGTTTGGAACGTTCTCCCAGTAAGCGGATATACAATAAAACGAGTCACCTTGACCAAATGAAATCTCAGGTCTACAGATGGCATCAGTTTCACCCTGAACTTTCATAAATGAAATCTATCATTAAATGTGATACACAGCTGTAACACGAGAACTCAGAATAAATAAAACAACTTTAAAGGACATAGTTCAAAACAAGCTGCCGTTGAATAATATCTTGGCTTGCACTGTTCATATAAGAACGTTAATCCTAGGCTAATCCTAAAGAATCTGAAGTCTCACTTTATAAACTCTCGAGATAAAAGGAGAGTGATTAGTAATTAATATTGTGGCAAGAGGTGTTCACACTACTGCTCCCTACCATTAAACCAAATGCTTTCCTCGTAGCCTAATCTCCAACCAACCTCCCCTTCACAAGGCTATGACCCTCCCCCTCACCAGACTATCACCCTCCCCTCACCAGACTATCACCCTCCCCTCACCAGACTATCACCCTCCCCTCACCAGACTATCACCCTCCCCCTCACCAGACTATCACCCTCCCCCTCACCAGACTATCACCCTCCCCTCACCAGACTATCACCCTCCCCCTCTCCATACTAACACCCCCCCCTCACCAGACTATCAACCCCCCCTCACCAGACTAACACCCCCCCTCACCAGACTATCACCCCCCCCTCACCATACTAACACCCTCCCCCTCACCAGACTATCACCCTCCCCCTCACCATACTAACACCCCCCCCCTCACCATACTAACACCCCCCCCTCACCATACTAACACCCTCCCCCTCACCAGACTATCACCCTCCCCCTCACCATACTAACACCCCCCCTCACCAGACTATCACCCCCCCCCTCACCAGACTAACACCCCCCCTCACCATACTAACACCCCCCCCTCACCAGACTATCACCCTCCCCCTCACCAGACTATCACCCCCCCCCTCACCAGACTATCACCCTCCCCTCACCAGACTATCACCCCCCCCCCTCACCAGATTATCACCCCCCCCCTCACCAGATTATCACCCTCCCCCTCACCAGACTATCACCCCCCCTCACCAGACTATCACCCCCTCCCTCACCAGATTATCACCCCCCCCCCCCTCACCAGATTATCACCCCCCCCCCTCACCAGATTATCACCCCCCCCCTCACCATACTATCACCCCCCCCCCCTCACCAGACTATCACCCCCCCTCACCAGACTATCACCCTCCCCTCACCAGACTATCACCCTCCCCTCACCAGACTATCACCCCCCTCACCAGACTATCACCCCCCCCCTCACCATACTAACACCCTCCCCCTCACCTTAAACAAAGACGCCAGCCTAGGACCACTCACCCAGATAACAAAGTATCGTTTCCGCTGACCCAATAACACGACGGAAATACAAAAATAACTACTGGCCGAGACTCGTCAATAGAATGCTTGATGAAATCAACCCGTCCTCTTAAAAAGAACGTCACTTTTGGCTGGTATGCGCGATATGGCTAAATTTGGACGTAATTTGAAATGAAATCCACTCACAAAAGTGACGTTCTGTTCCGTTTTCTATTTGAGCCGTCCGGCGTACGCGCAGAGGTTATAAGAGGACACTTTAAATTAACGTTTTTCATAACGTTTTGAAACTTTATGAGAATTTCCTGCCCACCTAACCTATCAGAGGACCCTTAACTTACTGTTGTTGAAAAAAAAAATCCCAAATTTATTTTCATATTTTTTTCAATTTCAAATTACGTCCAAATTCGGCCATACGGGCAAACGGCCAAAAGCGACGTTCTTTTTAAGAGGACAGGTTGATCTATTCAACCCTATGCCTAGGCTTCCCAGGGGACATTTTTACCAGGAACCCGCGTGTGAATAATATTACAACTTACGTCGCTGGGAACATCCAGCATATAGGTTCGAACCCTCATCACGGCCCTTGTGGATTTGTTTACAGCTTGTGTTAATGTACATTCTATGTGGGAGAGGGTGTTTGTATGTGTGTCTGAGTGTGATTATTTTGTGTGTGAGGGATCGCCTCTTTATGGTTTTCAAGAGACGTATTGTAAACATTTAATGTAGGTTGTTTACACTAATCTCTTGAGGCCCTTGTAAGTTACACCCCCCCCCCAGTTTTCTTCTCTCTTTCAGGTTAGTCACATTCCTGATTTGTTAATCTCGCCAGTCTTCCGTCTTTCATTTCCGGGGCCTTTCGAATATAAGTGGGGAAGGAGGAAGTGGCGAGCGAAGAGGGACATAAATGGATTGGAAGATGGAGGACTTTACCAATACACTATAACCCCCCCCCCCTTCCCCCACCCTATTGTTTGCCAACTTCCTTCTGTCACTAAAGCACATATCAAACGAATATCATCGGCT
The DNA here is from genome assembly GCF_040958095.1 of Procambarus clarkii. Classification (NCBI taxonomy): domain Eukaryota; kingdom Metazoa; phylum Arthropoda; class Malacostraca; order Decapoda; family Cambaridae; genus Procambarus; species Procambarus clarkii. The sequence goes on from NC_091235.1 coordinate 17,511,046, forward strand.
GCATATGCAAGGTTGATAAACATAAGACCTGAATTCAGGATGGGACACAGAGTCGTTCTGGACATTGTATACCAGAGCAACGAGGAAAGTCTAAAGGAATTAAACCTCACGTCACTGGAAGAAAGAAGAGGGGAGACATAATCACCACAAACAAGAGGAGACATGATCACCACATACACAATTCATAGGGAAATTGACAGGATGCTACGAGAGAGAGAGAGAGAGAGAGAGAGAGAGAGAGAGAGAGAGAGAGAGAGAGAGAGAGAGAGAGAGAGAGAGAGAGAGAGAGAGAGAGAGAGAGGGAGAGAGGGAGAGAGGGAGAGAGGGAGAGGGAGAGAGAGGGAGAGAGATGGAGAGAGAGAGAGAGAGAGAGAGAGAGTCGTTAACCTCCACCAGCGGTGCCCATTAGTCACCATTATCCCACCTATTAACAGCCCTGGATCAGCGCGGATACTTTACGCCAAGTGATTAAAACCCGCAGTGTTGCTGCCAAGTTTTTTTTTCATCCGTGTTTTTCATTTCGTAACTGGTAAAATGTCCGAGTTCCTCATTACTGATACAAGGAGGCAGGTCTACACCCTCGATAGTTATGGCAAGACAGTGATAAGGAGAGACGGGCTGGAGACAGACATGGAGTGTACTCACCTAATGAACAAATCCACAAGGGCCGTGACGAGGATTCGAACCTACGTCCGAGAGCATCCCAGACGCTGCCTTAATCGACTGAGCTACGACATGGTCATCTGGGATGCTCTCAGACGCAGGTTCGAATCCTCGTCACGGTCCTTGTGGATTTGTTCATTTGATGCATCACGCTATTGTGATTTCTGTGTGTAATCACCTAGTTGTGTTTGCGGGGGGGGGGGGGGTTAAGCTTCGGCTCTTTGATCCCGCCTCTCAACAATCAATCTACTAGTGTACAGGTTCCTGTGCTTCTTGAGCTCTATCATATCTACATTTGAAACTGTGTATGGAGTCAGCCTCTACCACATCACTTCCCACACTTCCTTCCTAGGAAGTGTGGGAGAAAGGAAGGGAGGGAGGTTTGGAAATGGAAGAGAGAAAAGGGAGAGAGGGAAGAGAGGGCGATGATAAAATACACACACACACATACAGTGTGAGTAGCCCCAGAGATTTCACAGCGAAACACCAACGAGTGAATGAGAAAACTTGTCAGTGGGTGAACGTAATTGACAGCACACAGACCGACATAACATACAGACAGGCAGACATATAGACATACAGACAGGCAGACATACAGACAGGCAGACATACAGACAGGCAGACATACAGACAGGCAGACATATAGACAGGCAGACATATAGACAGGCAGACATATAGACAGGCAGACATACAGACAGGCAGACATACAGACAGGCAGACATACAGAGAGGCAGACATATAGACATACAGACAGGCAGACATACAGACAGGCAGACATGCAGAGAGGCAGACATATAGACAGACAGGATCCCTCAGGCCTTCAGCATCAAATATAAAATAGTGTGTTCACTTGTTCAGCTGAAGCACACCAAGCAAAACTACTGAAACAAAAGTTTATAGAGTTGGCTCCTTGTTAAGCGTGAACGCTTGACCTGATGTCTGACGTTAACTGTCCTCGCAATCACTGCCTCACAACATACAATACTGAGCCAAGAAATAAGAGAAATATCGGAGAGAAAACAAGAAATAAAGGAGAGAAAACAAGAAATAAAGGAGAGAAAACAAGAAATAAAGAAGAGAAAACAAGAAATAAAGAAGAAAAAACAAGAAATAAAGGAGAGAAAACAAGAAATAAAGGAGAGAAAACAAGAAATAAAGGAGAGAAAACAAGAAATAAAGAAGAGAAAACAAGAAATAAAGGAGAGAAAACAAGAAATAAAGGAGAGAAAACAAGAAATAAAGGAGAGAAAACAAGAAATAAAGAAGAGAAAACAAGAAATAACGAAGAAAAAACAAGAAATAAAGGAGAGAAAACAAGAAATAAAGGAGAGAAAACAAGAAATAAAGAAGAGAAAACAAGAAATAAAAAAGAGAAAACAAGAAATAAAGAAAACAATAAAGAACCAATTAAATACTGATCAACATTAAATAGAGCATGAAAAATGAATAGAAACAAAAAAACAATGAAAAATTAAAAAACTATGATGCAAATATTATAAAAAAAGGGGATAACAGTGCGTACAAATTATAAAATAAAAATTAATGTTAGCTGTAAAGAGAAAAGTTAACTGGTGCATGGCGCAGCACGCTGCATCAGCCTCAGCAGCCAGGACCCAAGAGATATAACCCAACATACAATATGATTATTACATGATCGCTTTGAACCACACCAAAGACCCAACTCCTGGTACTTAATTCTTGATGATAAAACCATACGTCAAAAGGAGTTGGTGCATAGTGCTCCTGGCTGCCTGGGTTCGAATCCTTCTGGGGTATGTGGAGTTTGCAGTTGCATATTGGCTTAGCACCCATATTATATATATATATATATATATATATATATATATATATATATATATATATATATATATATATATATATATATATATATATATATATATCTTAATTTAATAATAATTAAGAGAACAACTGATAAATCAAACATTAAAATTCTTTTTTACTCTTTCATTAGCATTCATAACGTTTCAAATACTTCTCATATACATTATCAGATTTAAGTTACAAAAGTTATGTTCCAAATAGCCAGCAAAACAAAGAACTGAGACTGGGCAGGATTACATAATAAACACAAAAGATATAACGCGAGACAGGTTACGAACAAAACACTCAGTTCAACTTACGTGATGTGCTTAAACAAATTTAAATGCTATAATCAGCTCACAGATACTCAAGGCTAATTCAAAATTAGATTAATAACTACAAACTTACAGAAAACTTATACAAAGACAAAACATTTAAACCCACTTGTAGATTAGCAGTTAAACACCTCGTAAGAAACATATATATTACACAAAACTAATCACCGAATGTTATATTATATGCCCTAATTAACAAAATATAACAATGAGAAAAAATTATCACTCAAAATGAGCATCAGAGACACAAATCGAGGGGGGGACTAAAGCATATAATGATGTACGGGAAGTAAAGCACATCATTAAAGGACACTCCGTGAATGAAAACAAAAGGTTTACTGTGATTTGTTGTGTACAATTGAGCAGCTGAACCATTATTATTGAGCAGAGGCCGCAGCTCCCTGATGTATAAAGATTGCCATTATTCTCAAATCCGACTGGCCATTCGTGCATTTGTCCAAGATTATAAAATCGAATCCCAGCAGAGTATGATTCACCTCATTACAATGATTTTTAATATCGAAACCTTCTAATCTCCAAGGTTACCTTACCTTGGAGTTTTCTGGGGGTTAGCGTCCCCGCGGCCCGGTCGTCGACCAGGCCTTCTCGTTGCTGGACTGGTCAACCAGGCTGTTCCACGCGGCTGCTCGCAGCCTGACGTCAGAATCACATGCTGGCTTGAAAAGTAGTAAGCCAGTCCTAAACGATCTTCCAGTGCTCCAGTATCCTAATCTTAAAGTTGCCAAAGGAACTTCCAACGTATCCAGCATTACAGCTGGACCATTTATAAATATATGCAATACTACAGCACAAAGGACGAGGAGGGTGGCGGCACTCTATCCTGGATTTAAAACAGGAACCTATGCTAGTTCCATTCACACAAACGTGTGAATGCAAAGTCTACTTGATGATAACAATGCTGTAAAGTCTACTTGATGATAACAATGCTGTAAAGCTTCCTCAATCCTTCCTTACAACACTGTTATCCTCAAGCAGACTTTTGGTTTATTTTGGCGAATACAATTACCATAGGTTCCCATTTTAAATGTAAGGATAGTGCCTACCCCTCTCCATGTCCTCTAGTATCATATATATGTGTAAATGTTCCAGCCAAGCACGATACTCTGCTAAGCACAATTTATCCCTTTGCTAAGTGTGTATATTGACATCGAGACAGATAGATAACCTGGGAAGTGTAAACATTAAACAACCGAGATAAACAAGAAACATCACCGAGGTGTGTGAGAGAGAGAGAGAGAGAGAGAGAGAGAGAGAGAGAGAGAGAGAGAGAGAGAGAGAGAGAGAGAGAGAGAGAGAGAGAGAGAGAGTGAGACGGGAGGGGGAGTTACATATCATTAAAGGACAGGAGGTACAACCAGGTCCCACCAGGACTCTACCTTCAGCCATAAGCCACATTAACCCGTCAGCTTCAACACTATTCAACTTAAATACACTTTGTGGATCTGTTAAGTTCTTTTCCTTTCTATAGCAGCGAGTGATTGCATTAGTCTTTAGGAATGCGAATGTTCCTAAACATTGTTCCTAAACAATGTAAACATTGTTCCTAAACAATGTAAACATTGTTCCTAAACAATGTAAACATTGTTCCTAAACAATGTAAACATTGTTCCTAAACAATGTAAACATTGTTCCTAAACGAATGAGAATGTTCCTAAAGGTTCCTAAAGGAGCGTTTAGGAACCGTTCTCAAATTCAGCTCAACGACGTCCAAATCTGACTCAAGAGAACACGATCAGGTTTTTAAGAATGAAACAAGTTTCCATAATGCAGATCACGACTCAGCTTTCAGAACCACACTTTGGGTCAAGTTTTTGTTCATCTTATTATATGAGGTATAGTTTCAGAGGCTATATGATGATGATGATGAGGATGATGATTACAGCATTAATAATACAAATAATGATAATGGTCTTTTAATTTTCAGAAAATATAGTTTTTCTTTTATATATTGATTGCATTTATTCAGGACATTTCAGGGTCAATAATACTCCATCCCATAACCCTCTAGCCTACTAACCCCCCCCCCCTCCTATCCACAATCCAACCTCTTAATCATACGCACCTATTTTTTTTTAAATCCATGTAGGTATATCTGCATTTGGCAGCTACCCCAGACTATATGAAGGGGGAGCATAGTGTGTGTCAAAAATTACCTACAAATCCTCATCACACAGGATGGATAGTCATAGAGACTCGCAGGCATGTCAAACATGCGGCCCTTTGCAAGCACACCTGCAAGCACAAAGACACACCTGCAAGCACAAAGACAAAGGATACTGTAATTTGGTCATTTAAAGGCCAAAATTGCAGTTTTTTATCATTTAAACTATCACACTTTAATAGGTTTAAAGGGAATAAAAGAATGAAAGCTACAGGAGAATTATGCATATATGATGGATAACTGGGACGCGATCGATGCGTAAGGATTATTTCCTGAGTTCGATATACTCCGAGCCTGCAGACACACGCACACGCTCCCATACATAGATACACAGAGCAGACACACACACACGAGGCGGTAGATGGAGACATACACAGGTTAAGGGTCCTTGGTACTAATACCCACCCTTCTATACCCAGGCGGGGCATCCCACATCACCCACCCCTTCTTACATGCAATGTCCACCCCCATCTTTATCCAGTCTTTGCTGCATCTTATAAGCATTGTATCAATCCTCCCATCCTACCGTGTACTCCCCTGCTCCCTCCAGCACCAAATTTAGGCTGAAGACAACACTGTTATTATAAGGTAGTGGATAAGTGACAAGAGAGGGAAGAAGATTACATGTGACAGGATGAAACAAGGAGGGAATATTAAAAAGAAGAGGGAAGGGGATAATGAATGAAGGTAGGTAGTGTAGGAAGGAAGAAAGAGGCATGGTTAATTAAAGGAGACAGGAAGAAAGAATAAGAAGATGAAAGAAAAGGTAAGGGTGTGTGTGTGTGTGTACTCACCTAATTGAGTACACACACACACACACACACCCTTCCCTTTTCTTTCATCTTCTTTCTTTCTTTTCTTCATCTTCTGTGTGTGTGTGTGTGTGTGTGTGTGTGTGTGTGTGTGTGTGTGTGTGTGTGTGTGTGTGTGTGTGTGTGTGTGTGTGTGTGTGTGTGTGTGTGTGTGCGCGCGCGCGCGTGAAGGAGAGTGTACAAATCATGAAGGCTGTGAGATTCAGTTATGCAAACGAGACGTCCCGAGGGGTGGATAGGGTAGTTCCCCTCACTCCGACCTCTCTCACTACTACCAATAACAGTTGACCCAAGAACTTGTGCACTGCTCTCCCTTGCTCTCACAGCCATGACAAGCATGTACTGGCCCATTATCTTAACACTTCAACATTATAACAAGGAAATTGCAATTACACAAGTTACATAAATCTACGTTTTTAAACTTTCTGCATAATTTTTGTCTATCACTCTTGCTATACTGTGCAACTTGCGTCAGGTGATATCATAAAGTTTACGGCCTGCGTGATGATTAAATGTCATGATATGATTAAGATGAAACTGGGCATGATGAGTCAATGGCGCGGCAGGATTAGGATAAAATTTGGTATGATGATTAAATGCCATGGTATAATTAAGCTGAAGCTCTGATAATTAATCTGAAGCTCACGTTAAGATAATGATTAAAGATGAGATATATAAGTACACGATCCTGTATCTAAACTTTTGATCATTATAAAAAAAAATTAAATTTTGATATTAAAAAAATTGCCAGCTGTCAAATAGACAAGTTACAAAATTTATATATATGACTTTTCAAGAGATGAATTGCCAAAGCTTAGTTGATGAAATTAGGCCTAATAGTTGTCGTAATTTTTTGTGTTAATATAAGACACGTGTAGCCTATAACACTTCTGTATCCCCCCCCCCCCCACACACATACACATTCAAAGAATTTATGTATGCAAATGCACAAACTAGGGAGTATACACATACTAAAGAACACGCTCATACACACAACTGCAGAGACATCCGCTTATACAAAGACGCACATAGAGTGCGTCGCCACATAATTTTTTTTTGTATTTTTAACTAGACGTAAAGAAATTATTGAGTTCGTGGGTGGGAAAGACCTCGACCAGGAGTGGACACGAGGCCACACCAGTCACTGTAGTTGTACACACACACACTGAAGAACTCTGGCAGCACATTCACAGCTGAGAAATATATTCACAGCTAGTAAATATATTCACAGCTGAGAAATATATTCACAGCTAGTAAATATATTCACAGCTGAGAAATATATTCACAGCTGAGAAATATATTCACAGCTGGTAAATATATTCACAGCTGGTAAATATATTCACAGCTGGTAAACATATGACCACCCGTTAATTAAGGACTTAAGACAAGGAATCATGCAGATAATTTTATAATCACCTACGTGAGACTACTGCTAAGAGTGTGAGCAACTCATATGTATTTTGAGATGTCCAGAGGTTCACCAGAACGATGGCAGCAGGAGACCAATGGAATATGAAGATAAGAGTAAGATTTTAAACTTGACATTACTGGGAAAGAAGGCGAGCCAGAGAAATGATAGCAACGTACAAGATACTTGAAGATAAATAACGTTGGCAAAGATACCTTTTAGCGGAAATAGGAACAGGGCGAGAATACTCAGACTGAAACTTGAAACTTAGCTAAAGTCAGAAGTCCATTGGATAAGTATTGTATTTGTTTAGCGTGATACCTTTAGCGAAATCTAAGACAAATATCTGTGTAATCTACAGTAAAAAGAAAAGGGGGATTATTAAGACAAGAAAAAGCAGCAAAACTATCTTCATTCAGTTTTATAATAAAAGTATGATAAAACACAAGAGGGACCTATAACCAGAAGTCAGGAGGTGGAGGCTCAGGAGCTAGAGCTTCCATCCCCACAAACACAAGAAATAAAATAAAATAATCCAATTTAAATATATGATATAAAAAGAGAATGACAAGGTTTCGGTCCGTGCTGAACCCTTATCGGTGGAGCCTAGTTAAAGGCCGGCCTCGGGGTGTAGAAACACTCCAGAAACCCTCTCCAGGTATGATCATGTCGAGGCATGTGTGTGTGTGTTGGGTTACTTGTTTCAAGCCACGTTACTGTGACGTGGCCGTGGAGAGGGGGGGACCTGCTGCCTGGGTAACAGCTTCTCCCCCGAATCAACCTACCCTGGCTTTGCACCCTGGAGAGGCCACTCCAGACCGACAACCAGAGCGCAACTCCATAGTCTCCTGAGACTGATGGATGCCTACTACTACTGTGACGTATTCTCTGGCCAGGTAGGGGAAGTACACACGCTCGCATGTACACACCTTCCTTACTGTGTCAAGGCCACTCCACCTTCCTGCTCCCCTTCACTCACACGATGGGAGTCACAGAGTGAGTCTAGTTCTCTCCCAGTCAACGTTTGGTAGTCGAGTTACAGCCCCGCTCCTGTGCCAGGTAAGTCCACTACGGGCTTACTATAGCCCGTGCTACTTTGGAACTTTTGTTCTAAGTAGCTGAATCTAAAACAACAACGTCTGGTAGTCTGCCATCATTCCCAACACAACATAAATTAGAGAGCACATCCTCGCTACTTCTCAGAGTCTACGCACCAGCACCACTGTTTTCCTTATCGCCTTATCTAATGATTTGATGAGCCAGCGACAATGCGTTTATATAAAGATTAAGAGCGAGAGATCCTTGCAAGGTTTCCATCAAATTACTTGAGATAAGAAATGCTTAAGAGACATTCCCCGGCAGCTACTGTGTGTCTTGAGTGCTTGTTTGACTCATCAGCTGACTCATCACCTCAGCCTCAGCAGAGAAGGACATTGACTGCTTCAGCGGTCACTCTTGTATATGTTAGTTCAGATTTGTATTTATGTACATCATATTTGGGAGGTTTTGTTGTATACTTAATGTTAATATTGCTATGACAACAAAGTTAATGTAACAATTATCACAGGCAGGCGCCTGACATCTGGGTGAACAGCGCTTCGGATTCGTAGTCCTGAGGTTCCGGGTTCGATTCCCGGTGGAGGCGGAGACAAATGAGCAAAAATGTTTCTTTCACCCTGATGCCCCTGTTACCTAGCAGTAAATAGGTACCTGGGAGTTAGACAGCTGGACCGGACCGCGGGGACATCTCAAGATAACCTCAAGATAAATCATCAGCCTACTGTAACAAAATAACACACATACGTGACCTCATTCACAAACACCTCCAGTTTCTTATTGTGTCAAAACATCCCTTAAGCGTCAACCATCCTACACACGTCTGGTACTCACCCTCACCATTGATAACGGCTCCATAATAAACAAAATGAAGTAACGAAAATTCCCGCTCGTTGGTGTCACGGAAGTGTTGGTCTGATAAACTGTGAACAGAGTTCACATTTGTTATCCATATGTTATTCTCTGTAACTAGTTACGCAATTCTCTAACTTAATAAGGTAAGGATATTCTGGGAATCAGGTAGCCCAAACTGCCCAGACAGTTAGCCTCTAACACTTTCCACCACCACTCAGGATGCGTATGGGGTGAAAAATATATGAACTAAACTTGAACTAGGGAACTTTTATTTCACAGACACAAACTAGCAAATATTTGTTGTCTATTCATGATTACCCTCAATAGTATATTTTGTCAATGTTGTTGCCTGATTTTTGTTGCTCACTGGACCTTCTAAATGTACTGAATGTTGCTGTAGTGAGTGTGTGTGTGTGTGTGTGTGTGTGTGTGTGTGTGTGTGTGTGTGTGTGTGTGTGTGTGTGTGTGCTCACCTATTTGTGCCTGCAGGATCGAGCGTTGGCTCTTGAATCCCGCCTTTCTAGCCTTCGACTGCGGTTGCTTAAAGCAATGACTCTTGTCCTTTTTTCTATCATACCTAGTTTTAAAGCTATGAATAGTGTTTGCTTCCACAATGTGCTTCTTTAGTTCAGAGAGAGAGAGAGAGAGAGAGAGAGAGAGAGAGAGAGAGAGAGAGAGAGAGAGAGAGAGAGAGAGAGAGAGAGAGAGAGAGAGAGAGAGAGAGAGAGAGAGAAGGAGAAGGAGAAAGAGCTGGAATGACTCTGCATACACGTGGGCGAGGAGCATTAAAAACAGGGAAGGGACGTCATTACATATGATGGGAGCGAAGTAAAACAAAACAGCTTGTGAAAGTGGGCCAAGAAAGCAGGACTAGGTCAGGTCATAATGATTTTTCTGGACCCATTTAGGATAAGTGTAGGGTTGATAGGATGGGAAGACAAAACAAAAGGGATGTAGAAAAGAGGGGAGAAAATGTCGGAAGAAAGGGGAAGATATTGTAAAACGGGAGAGGAGGGGATTTACAAAAAAAAGGGGGGAAGGAAAAGGGGAAATGGGATAAGGAATCGTAAGTTAGGGTGGAAAGAGGAGTGGTTTAGACAGGCTATATTAGGGCAGAGGAGAGAGTAAGGGTGGAGTGATGAGGGGGAGAAGGATAGGGTGGTCAGAAAGGAAGAGAGAGAAAAGTAACTTATAACAAATTGGATAGAATGCAAACTGGGAGGTGATAAGAAGAATAGGACGATGAGAGCCCTAGAGACGGATGCCTGTATAGCAGGAAGGAACAAGGGACAGAGAATGGTGTAAGCCATTAGAATGATGCCATAATGGGAGAGTTAGAGAGGGAAAGAAAATGTAATGTTAGTATGGAAGTAAGCTAGGGGAAAACTAGGCGGGAAAAAACTTGGTGGTAATGCTGGAGCTGGGAGGAGCAGGGGAACGTGACGGTGTTATGTTGGGGATAAACTCAGGGGACATAAGGCAGGAGCAGCAAATGGGGACGTAAAACCCAGCAGGCATGCTTGATGGGGGACTACGTAAGACTCGCAAGACTTGCTTGGTGGGGGACACAAGACTGAGAAGGCGTGCTTGGTGGGGGATACAAGACTCAGAAGGCACACTTGGTGGGGGACGCAAGACTCAGAAGACACGCTTGGTGGGGGACGCAAGACTCAGAAGGTACGCTTGGTGGGGGACGCAAGACTCAGAAGGCACGCCTGGTGGTGGACGCAAGACTCAGAAGGCACGCCTGGTGGTGGACGCAAGACTCAGAAGGCGTGCTTGGTGGAGGACGCAAGACTCAGAAGGCGTGCTTGGTGGAGGACGCAAGACTCAGAAGACACGCTTGGTGGAGGACGCAAGACTCAGAAGACGTGCTTGGTGGGGGACGTAAGACTGAGAAGGCGTGCTTGGTGGAGGACGCAAGACTCAGAAGGCGTGCTTGGTGGGGGACGCAAGGCACCGGGGAAGTGTTGATGGGGAGGGGGTGGTGGGGGGGAGTGCCGGTCAGGTCAATAGCCTAGGCTGTGTGTGTGAGTCAGACGCCTGGCGAGGGTCGTTGGCCCTCATATCAAATTATTAATTTAAATACCCAATCAGTAATGTAATCCATCTGTTGATGACAGAAAAACAAATCATCCTCGATAAATTCATAACTAATATGAATTGTGAACTAATTATAACGGCCTAATGTAAACAATGATGCAGTCTATGTGGCAGCATCTGGCAACTGCGCAAGCAGGATGTAAACAAAGCTAACTGGCATACAACTCCCACCCTCACAGACCCGCACGATAAGGCTTGAAGTTTCTTGCGCTTTTTGTTATGGTTTGATGCGGGCTTGGCCATCTTTTCCTCTGTTGGGTATTCTAACGAAACCTCTAGAGTAGGCTGTCTTCTAAGTGGAGGCTGGCTGTCAGCAGAACTACCTAAACACATGCGCAGAGCGGGGTGATGAATTATCAATGTAGCGCATGGGTGCTATCTTGCGGTCTCCAGTGTGCTGAGGAATGTTGCTTTCATTGATCACATACGCGTGGTGGGCAGGTGTCCTCAAACTGTTCCACGGCGTACCTCACACACCAGGTGAAGTCCTCACACTGCTCCATAATCTACCTCACACCGGATGGTGTCACACACTCCTCCACAGTGAATCTCACACCAGGTGGTGTCCTCACACAGCTCCAATGTACTTCACACCATTTGGAGTCCACACACTTCCATACAGTGTATCTCACACCAGGTGCTGGCCCTCACACTTCTCTCCAGTGCACCTGTAACTACAAACCTTGTTGTACATTACACCCTGTAGTGGGAGATGTCTCTTGCAGTGGGCAGTGACTTTTACAGTGCACGGTGACGGTGGTGTCCGATATGCCTTACACAAGCATACACTTTTTCCAGGATATATCCATAGCCTAAAGCAGTGTGTGTATGTGTGTGTGTGTGTGTGTGTGTGTGTGTGTGTGTGTGTGTGTGTGTGTGTGTGTGTGAAAGATAGATATATATAGTAGATATTATAGAGAAAAATAGGTTGGGAGTCAGTACATTAGAATATTTGAGCGACAACCAACGCTCAGAAAGGCGGAATTCAGAAGCTAACAGCTCGATCCTGCAGGCATATATCGGTGAGCACACACACACACACACACACACACACACACACACACACACACACACACACACACACACACACACACACACACACACACACACACACACACAAGATACTAGGAACGTATAAGATACTCAGAGGAATTGACAGAGTGGACATAGACGAAATGTTCACACGGAATAGTAACAGAACGAGAGGACATGGATGGAAGCTTGAAACTCAGATGGGTCACAGAGATGTTAGGAAGTTTTCTTTTAGCGTGAGAGTAGTGGGGAAATGGAATGCACTTCAGGAACAGGTTGTGGAAGCAAATACTATTCATAATTTTAAAACCAGGTATGATAGGGAAATGGGACAGGAGTCATTGCTGTAAACAACCGATGCTCGAAAGGCGGGATCCAAGAGTCAATGCTCGATCCTGCAGACACAACTAGGTGAGTACACACACACACACACACACACACACACACACACACACACACACACACACACACACACACACACACACACACACACACACACACACACACACATACACACACATACACACACACGCGCCAAGTATACCCATTAAAACTTGTCAAAACTACCTTTATCATATCATATTTACTCTTTCGAATATCAGACAACCAATTAAACCCCGTCGTTTTTACTAAAGAAAACTATAAAGGGACAAACGACAGCTGAATAAAAGAATGGATGAGGATAAAAGTAAAGGTGAGAAGGATGCAAATTATGGTAATGTCAATTCTCAATTCTTATACATTCTTTCTATAATGTTAAAATTATTTTGGCAACATTTTCAACCGCCCAGATCTACCTAGACCAATGGATTTTGAGAGAGAGAGAGAGAGAGAGAGAGAGAGAGAGAGAGAGAGAGAGAGAGAGAGAGAGAGAGAGAGAGAGAGAGAGAGAGAGAGAGAGAGAGAGAGAGAGAGAGAGATATGAAACAAAAAACGCGAAGGAATGGATAAATATGGTAGCAACCTATTAAGAGAGGACACGAGGAATCCTATTTGTCTGGACGAAAGGGAGGTGTTGCTAAACAGGTTATGAATGAGCTGCAGGCAAGAGGATTGCGCGTAGTTGGTGCAGGCAGCGCCAGTGAAGCCGATGGCGAGGTATAGGACAAGTCTAGACGCACATGGCAAGAGGAAGAAAGTAGTCAAGTCAGTTCAAACAGCTTAAGTAGATGTGAAGGGTGATGGTTCGTGGGGGAGAAAGATGAGGTGTGGGAAAAGGAGGGTTCAGCAGGTAAAGAGGGTAGACCCAGAATAGGGGAGAAAAGAGAGGAGAGATAATAAATGAGACACAGTAGTGATAAGGATCGAGGAGATGTTGCAGAGGTAGGCTAAGGAATGTGCTAAGGGAATTGCAGTTGTCAGTTGTTAATTAATGAAATTTGAAACAAAGTTATCTTAAAACGAAGATTCTTATATAATCGGTAAAATGTCAGGGTACATAAACAGACCGTTTTTAAATATATATTATCGTGGACCAATGTGAAATTTATATTCATACGCTGACTTCATAACGATTTTCATTCAGTTATCAAACCCATCATACACCTCAACTCCTCATTTAAAATTTTAAGAACCTAGATCTCAACCTCACCAAAAATTCAATGAATTGTTTTGGAATTCAAACGGGCCAAGGGGTTCAGTGAAGGGTGACATTAAAGGAGAGCATGGAGTCAAGATTGGTTAGGTTAGGTTAGGTTAGTTAGGCTAGATGTTAGGTTTGGTGTTAGGTTGGACCTGGAGCAACACGTGGCTCATCTAGGGTCGCAGTGTGCCATGACCCACCCCTGGAACAACATTCCCGACTGTGCAGTACATACGAACCAAACAATAGATAAAAGAACGATTAAAATGAGTTGTACAAATAAATCAAAAGATCTTTCTCATATTAGTTGTATAAACAAATCAAAATTACGTCAATATGTGAATTACACAAAAAAGTCCTCACGTTCTAATGAAAAAGCAAATGTTGTTAAAAACAAGTCTCAGTTAGCAGCTTGCAGGCGGAGGACCCTGGAACACACTCCAAGCAAACACCAGGAAATAATCCTTTGTCAATATTTACACACAAGACGACAACGACCTGCCTGGCTCACTAGTGGTCGTGGTTGTTGTGGTGGTGGGAAGAGTGGCTGTAGTGGTGAGAAGGATGGTTGTAGCGACAGCCCATCCTCCTAAGGTTTCCCAACGTCAAGAAAACGTCTGAATTAATGTGTCCTCTCTTAACCTACCAGAGGACCCAAAACAGAAAGGGTTACAGAGACACATAATCAGTTCAGGAAATGAACCCCATAGTTCGTTTAGCTAAGCGAGGTGGAAAAGTACAGCTTCATTTAGCTGGATACTTCTGAGTCAGTTATGTGTTTACGGAAAGCCGGCTGGGATATGGCAATACGCCAGAAACTAACATATCAAAGTAGAAACATTGACGTAAGTTCTTACACAACAAAAGTACCCAAGCTAGCGCGTTGGTTTGCTAGGCTTGCGTGGCACAAGGGCAACCCCGCCTGTCGGTCCTCTGGTCTATAACATTAAATCATTATGCAACTTTCCACTGTTCCTCAACATGGGAGCTTTACAGCATTCTTTGTTAAAAACAGAATTAGGTGTAAAATCCTATTTTTATTTCCGAGCCTGCGGAAACGAGGCCGGGATTTGCGCATCATAATTGTCCTTTATGTTAATACATATTTTAATATATATTTTCAATTTGCAGACTAATATGTTGTCATACAGCTGGACTAATAAATATTTTTGCTCGTGATATATTTTTTATTTACAACAATTGCAAACAGTTGCATTGCAAAATACAAAATAAAAATACAAAAGTTGTATTGCAAAATTCAATAATCATGCTAAGAACCGATATACTTCATTACATTAACTTGACACAGAAATATCTTTAACAAAACAATATGATAAATGTAATCTGTCTGAGCACAGGTGGTCCAATTTTAGTCCAAGTTGCTTGAAAGAAAAGGCGGCAAGCCTCCCCCCCCCTTCCCATGAACCCAAACTAATCAGCTGGCCGAAGAATCTGTCCTGACCAATCACAAGCAGTGCTGCCAATGAGGACGCTCGACTGCTAATGACTACCCGGGATCATACCCTTTTTATTTTTTTCCCCCGTGTGTGGTAAGGTCGCAGAAGCAGAGCTTGGGCGAGGACAGTCGGTAGGAGCTGGTATGTCCATGGACATCTGTATATCCACTAATGACAGAGGTGGGCGAAGGTGATCCCAAGAGAATGGTGTAATCGCGTGCCAGGAAACCCTCCCGAGTGGGTCACCCCCGACTTGGCAACTGTCCCGCCGCAAGGCAATATGAGTTGCCAGCACTTGCTTATAAACCTCCTTCGTACCCAAGAGTTATTTGATTGAGTTGTTCAAACTTTGCTCTTCTGATAGTGAATACTAAAAATGTGTATGTAGGTTGTAAGTGGAGTAATTTAACAAACCACCATGTAGGTATGGATACCTTAGGCTGTTTACACTTTAAATCGTATCGCGGTAGTTAATAAAATCACAAATTTTGCACAAATATTTAAAAAAAAACTTCCAAGCCACAATATTTAAAATTCACAAATAACGAAATAAAAACTACCTTCACAATCGCTTATAGCTTGACCATATGCTTACAAACAACCACTTTTATTATATTATAGAGATATTCCCTTTCAACTTGAGAATATCCACCAAGAAACATCATTGCCAGTGGCCTAGTTTACATGCATTAAGTTTGGAGAATTCTTCTACTTCCTAATCTCGGCTTGCGATTAAGTGTTTAAGTAGAATACAAACTCTTGCAGGAAAATAGACTTAATAAATAAGCACACAAAGTAGAACTGAAATGATAACTCAAAGGCAAGGGGCCAGATTCACGAAAGCACTTACGCAATCACTTACGAACCTGTACATCTTTTCTCAATCTTTGGCGACTTTGTTTCCAATTATTAAACAGTTAATGAGCTCCGAAGCACCAGGAGGCTGTTTATAACTATAACAACAGTTGAAAGGGAAGTTTTCATGCTTGTAAACTGTTTAATAAATATAACTAAAACCGTCAAAGATTGAGGAAAGATGTACACGTTCGTAAGTGCTTGCGTAAGTGCTTTCGTGAATCTGGCCCCAGTATCCCAAACTGCACAGCTTAAAACAACTTTAAGTTTCGCCAGAGAGCTTCATTGTGTTTGAAAGAAGGAAGCCATGAGAAAACTAGAGCTAGACAGTGCTTGTGATAGGGTGGCCTGACTTCCTGCTTTTGAGCACTGTCCTCCGTCCTGCGACACTTCTAGGAGGACGCTAATTTGTCCGTTTTGAGGGCGTCTAAAAAGAACCAAGAATTATATGTACGGGGTGCATAAAACATCCACTAGACAAGTGTGACATCGTAATTGCTAGAATTAGGCTGCGATATCCATATCTATGGCAGGTGGCTGCAGGTAATGAATACCCCAATGGTGAACATTCCAATTGTAAACTCTGTGATCAAGAGCTAGGACATACTCTCCAACACTATATCTGTGATTGCCCTGTTATCAATGATTTCAGACCAAATGGTGTGAGGTACTTTGAGCTCTGTAATTACTTCATACACTCAGGAATATTGGAAGATATTATTGCGCTGTACCCAGATTTTGCTAGTGGAGGCTTATTAATAGATCAGCCTTACATTTCAAGTTCTCTCCTGATTCCATGTATGACAAACTATCCAGTGAGAAGATATTATAGCTAATTTTTTATTTACACTGTGTAATCTTTCATACAGAATAGGGTGGCAGTATATTGCTGTGTATACCTAAGCTTGTTAATAAAAACAAAAAAAAAGGTTAAAAAATAATTACGAATGGTACATAGGCTACTTCCCTTCCTTTGTGAAGTTAATTTGGTTAGCATATGCTCTTCCAGCGAGAGAAAAAATGAACATTCATTTCCTCTAATTCTTTATTTTTACCGTATGCATGCATGTATTTAATATATACAGTGTTTTAAAAAATCATTTTAGAAAAAAAAGAAAGCAATCATCACATTATAGTGGTATTTGACAAATGAACAATTCTCCTAAGTATGTTTTGTATATTTTCTAAAACTTTTTATGTTTTAACGCTTCATAAAGCATGTTTGACTTATGTTAAATCATTAGGCTTAAGACTTTAGTAATAAATTTGTTAAATACTAGGATTTGGGAATTTTACTGAATATTTCAGTAAAATATTTCAGTGAACTGGAATTTTATTGAATATTTACTTATTTTTGTGGCAAATTGGAGGACTTGGTTTGCATGAGATGGGAGGTTTTCTGCCTGCTCAAAAGACTTGCTCTTACAGCTTCAAGGGTCGAACGCTGAAGATGAAAGACACTATAATTTATGTCTCTGTCAGATATAAGATGAGAGGGTATTGTGGTGGGAGCCGTACCCTGGGGAATAGAGCTTTCAACGGTGGAAGCCCAGAGTTTGATACTGTTAAACATTATTCTTTGGTTTCACCTTACTAATAAGTCGAAGATTCACCTTTCTAACTTTCCAGTTGAATTCTTATTGTATTCATTTTTTATGCTATTGCATAAAATATCATAAATATTTGAAACGATCGCTTTTCTTTAACAAATGTAATTTCAGGTGTCTGAACTTGGACCTTTGTGTCACGTTAATGTATAATTAATTTTTAACGTTAAACATCTAGCATGTTTAACGGCGAACTGAATACAGAGTCGCTATCTGTTCTCAGCATTTTGCTCATTTATTTGTTGCCATCATTCGGTTCCTGTCTTCATTAAACAAGGGTCTAATACTAGAGGCGGCTTTGCTTAGAATTCTGCCCAAGAAGCACCCTGGGTTGGTGTGCTTCGCTAGCTTTTTGTTTATCTCAATGAATCTCCTTGACTTTATACGATACTTTCAGTTTTAGCTCAATACTTTCCATTTCTCGGATCAGTCTTGCTTTCATTCCTGGGAGTGTGGAATGTTTTAAGCGGGTTTCAGACTAGCTTTCTCAGCCTGCTTAATGATCGTGACTATTTTGTACTTAATGGCATTTGTCTTAAGCATGCACTTCTCCAGTGCTGGTTTTAAAGTTCTTATTATGTTGTTATGCACATGCGTTGTTATTCTGATAATTTAAACCTATCCTCCTGTTTGGATAGTACTTTTTGTAATTATGTGCACAATAGTACAAACATTGACGTTCTAAGCAATTACATAGTAGAATTTTGTACTATTGTATTCACTTTATAGTCCAAAAAAACAAAGCTAAAAAAACAAACTTAAATATTCCTAGGCCTAGTATAGCACACAGGCCTTAGATGTCGTGTATTAAGCCTAGCAAGGCTAGGTTAGGTTAGTTTAGATTGCATTTGCAACATAAATATAAAATCTTTTCCAGTTTGTCCAAATTCAATCGTGCCGATTTCTACTTTCTAAATGCGTTGTACGTCGGTATATATACTATGGTCCTCATCGTTAGTATAAGTACTATACAGGAACTATAGAGGAACCTGCCTCTTCAGGCAGGGTCTACTATTTGATGAATCAAGGCGAATTTGTAGCGGTCTGAAATAATTTATTTGTATGTGAATGTTCATTAAGACTCACTTTCATTACAGTTTTCGCTAGTCTTCTATTCAAGTGTAATAAGCTAATAATAGGCTAATAATTCGAGTGTAATAGGCTCAAGTGTTATAAGTTTATATCGTCGAGCATAATTTTTTTTTCAAGTTATATTTGTATGGATTAGAGTCAGATTTATATCAGTAGGTTTGTAAGTAAGAACAGTCACTAAATTCTGGTTTTAAATATTAACTCCTAGAAATAATTTGTCATCGTTTGTGTTAAGCAGCTCAGTGTAAAAGAGTTAGCCTTTACTATATAGACTAACTCCACCATGCAACATGCTTTTTCCGTCACACTTGAAACGAAAAATGGATCTCTATTTTTCGTTGTCATTGTTGTCTTTTAATAAGGAGTTGTGTGAAAGCTGCAAACGCTATATTTGCTTCAGTGAGGCTACCTCTTAAATAGACATTATTAATTTGTATACATTTTGAGACATTAAATTGTTTACACCCATTGTTGTCACTAACACTACAACCACCCACTCCTCCCACTAACACCACCACCATCACCCATCCTTGTCAGTAAAACCACCATCATCCATCCTTGCCGCTAACATTATCACCACCCACCGATCCCACTAACATCATTACCACCCATCCCTGCCATAACACCACCACCACCCATCCCTGCCACTAACACCACCATCACTAACCTCTTCCATTAACACCATCACCACCACCCATTTCTGCAATTAACACTACCACCAACTCCCATCCCTGCCACTAATACCACCATTATCCATTTCTGCTACAAACACCATCACTACCACCCATGCCTGCTTATAACACCACTATTACCCATCCATGCCACTAACACCAAACACCACCATCCATTCCTGCCAGTAATACTGCTTTGAAAATCAATCCTCCTGATACATTTCAGGTAAGACACATGAGGAAAGCGTCCTTGCAGCTCAAGTTTCTGTGTGCGTATCATCCTGGGCCTGGCTGGGGCTACATGGAGTAGTGGAGGGGCTCCTAGACTGTCATCCAGAGTCCGACTGGGGCTACATAGAGCAGTAGAGGGTCCTAGACCGTATTATCCAGAGTTCGACTGGGGCTACTTGGAACAGTAGAGGGGCTCCCTGACCGCAGAGTCGGAGCGTCGGGGCGGTTACCAAATAGAGGAGTGTCTCATTATACATCACCTTGCTGGGTTGCTGCTACCCTCGGGGGAAAACGTGCCGTCCTGCCACTGGATGTGGGACAGTGGGTCCACGGTGGCGGAAGAGAGGCGTACGGGGTGAAGAGGGGATGGTGAGTGGGAGCCAAGAGGTTTCGTATAGTCACTTTGACTATCATGTGAATAAAGAGGTCAGGTGGTAGCACTGGAGCCCAGGCACATGTCTTGCGAGACGCCAGAGCTTCCTCTCTTAAGTTCTCAACACGATAGTCTTTACGCTGCCAACAGTGGTTGACTCCTATCCTCAGCAACAGGATAGGATTCGACTTGTGACCTTCAGCGCTGATTACAGTCATTAGTAAACTGGAGCGGATCACTGGGAGAAGAGCCGCGAGACACGCCTACAGCTGGAATTTGGCTAAGCCTAGTTTAAACAGAATTAAGAAAAATTATTGAGATATTTAGATCAGTTTTTGCTCTATTAAACCGAATATTTATTTAAAGCCACAGGCATATATTTATTAGGGAAAAATAATTTGTAAGGAAATTTAGCTTGTGTTTGACCAGATACATTGCTTCGAATCACGTTTATTTGTGACCAAACTAGGCTAAAAATTTAGTTTAAGTATTTATGAGGAACTAAGGATTATTCAACTTATTCACGGACACGTCCTTGAATATGTAGTTCAGGCAAGGAGTCCCCATTGGTGCTAAGGAAGTATGAATTAACCATAGCAAAACGACGCTAGAAAAAAGAGGATATAGAGTATACTTTTATGAATACAATTTCTGAATTTTGAAATTTTGAGAGATAAATTACTTCAGAGAATTGACAGACTGAACAAGCATAAAATATTTGCAATGAACACTAACAGAACGAGAGGGCATGGAAGCTAGAGGAACAACTTAAAACATAAAAATGCAATAAATTTTATGGAAGAATTGCCATTACAATAACGAATCGATGCTTAGAAAGACATGGGTTAGGAGCTGAAGTTCATCGTTACAAAGAAATCTAGAAATATCAGCCCTTCCTCAAGGATAGCTTGATCCTTCTTCACTTCAGTTATGAATCATTAACTGCATGGTAGACTGGGACACGCCTCACATTATATAATAAATACAATTTTGTTATATTAACAATAAGAAGCCTAACGTTCTCTTTTAGGGTAATGTAGAAAAAAAACATTTAACCTAAACCTACTAAACTACGTAATCTAACCTAGACTACATTTATCCTAGATAAATAGAATCTGTAATTGAACATAACCTTTTTGTGGAAAGTTTCAGTAGTACCATTACGGCACTTTAAACGTTATGGTAATATGACAACGTGACCTACTATTCACTTTAGCGTTACTCTTCGTTACCTTTTCCCGACCATCTTCATAATAAATATGTTATAGTTTAGCAACACGGCGACCTTTTTTAATGGAACTATTTCCTGTAGGGTTATTTCCAGCAATTTAATCACAAAATCAATCCTGCCGTCCATAAGTCTTTTTTTTTCTCTGGCTCTTATTTTTTGTTCGCGCATTGTTTATTTATTCTTTATTCACTGTTCTTTCTTTACATGTTTCCCTTTTATTTACAGTATTTGTCGCAATTATCTTCTGCTTCATCGTCCTCTCCCTTCCCTATTCATTCATTCTTCCTCCACTCTACTTAATCATCCGCTTCCAGTCATGCAGCTCTTTTTCATCTCTTTCAGTCCTAGTACCTTCTCTTCTTTCTTCCCCTCCACTAGATACTTCCTTTAAACTTATTCTAATTATCCTCCCTTACCCAAATTCCCTTCCCGCATATGCATGTCTCCCACGCCCGAAGCACATGCTCCCCATGAGAATAATTCCCCGGCCACATGTTAGCTCCTCCCAAGTCAGTAAGGGTCATAACCAGGTCAGGTAGCCGAGGGACCAATAGTGGCCAGGGATTTCTGGTAATCGAGTCAAATCCATATGGTGATAGGAGCGGGGTGGAGCCACAGACACAGAAGGCAGGGGCAAGAAACCACGAAAGGACGGGCTTAAAATGCAAGTAACTGAGGAAGCCGCGTGCTCAACGTGGTACAGGAGCGTGGGGATAGAGGTGCAGAAAGGTGGAGTTAGAAATAAAGTAAGGCGGGGTTAGCAGTGCATGAGGGTGGAGTTAGAGGTCCTAAAGGGAGAACGTTAGTGGAACATTAGGCTGGGGTTAGAGGTACAGCACGACGGGAACGTTAAGAAAACTCTCTGATGTATAAAATCTCTCCATATGGCGTCGTTTAACTTCTTCTTCGCCCTAATATGTCTGAATTAATAAGCTCCTAGTAACCCGACCGCCCCTGAAGCACTATCTAGCTCCGTTTAATTAAGTAATATTGGACAAGTTGTATATTCTTCTTGCAGAGTGCAGGGTGAGAACCGGAGTTTGGCAAAGCCAATATTAAATTAATTCACGGAAAAGCTCATACGAGACGCAATTTGTGAGGGAGCCGCATCGAATATATTCTTCAGAAAGACTGTCAACATTCAATATTCAAATTCCATGATTTCAAAAAACATCTCTGAGGGGTAAAAAATACCTATCAGCATGAGCATACACTTTCATGTCAGCGAAGCTGGGTGTTTCTGAAGCATATGGTGTACTGGGACCAGCATGCTAATGACCTGAGCTGCGACATACGCTCTCCACCACGATGGGAACCACCCACACACGCGCACACACACACACACACACACACACACACACACACACACACACACACACACACACACACACACACACACTGGAATCTGGAAAATATTGGAGGGGTGACAGGTAAGCTTCTATCATGGATGAAAAATTTTCTGACTGATAGAAAAATGAGGGCAGTAATCAGAGGCAATGTATCAGAATGGAGAAATGTCACAAGTGGAGTACCACAGGGTTCAGTTCTTGCACCAGTGATGTTTATTGTGTACATAAATGATCTACCAGTTGGTATACAGAATTATATGAACATGTTTGCTGATGATGCTAAGATAATAGGAAGGATAAGAAATTTAGATGACTGTCATGCCCTTCAAGAAGACCTGGACAAAATAAGTATATGGAGCACCACTTGGCAAATGGAATTTAATGTTAATAAATGTCATGTTATGGAATGTGGAATAGGAGAACATAGACCCCACACAACCTATATATTATGTGAGAAATCTTTAAAGAATTCTGATAAAGAAAGAGATCTAGGAGTGGTTCTAGATAGAAAACTATCACCTGAGGACCACATAAAGAATATTGTGCAAGGAGCCTATGCTATGCTTTCTAACTTCAGAATTGCATTTAAATACATGGATGGCGATATACTAAAGAAATTGTTCATGACTTTTGTTAGGCCAAAGCTAGAATATGCAGCTGTTGTGTGGTGCCCATATCTTAAGAAGCACATCAACAAACTGGAAAAGGTGCAAAGACATGCTACTAAGTGGCTCCCAGAACTGAAGGGCAAGAGCTACGAGGAGAGGTTAGAAGCATTAAATATGCCAAAACTAGAAGACAGAAGAAAAAGAGGTGATATGATCACTACATACAAAATAGTTACAGGAATTGATAAAATCGACAGGGAAGACTTCCTGAGACCTGGAATTTCAAGAACAAGAGGTCATAGATTTAAACTAGCTAAACACAGATGCCGAAGAAATATAAGAAAATTCACCTTCGCAAATAGAGTGGTAGACGGTTGGAACAAGTTAAGTGAGAAGGTGGTGGAGGCCAAGACCGTCAGTAGTTTCAAAGCATTATATGACAAAGAGTGCTGGGAAGACGGGACACCACGAGCGTAGCTCTCATCCTGTAACTACACTTAGGTAATTACACTTAGGTAATTACACACACACACACACACACACACACACACACATACACACACACCGCGTCTCACGTCGCTGGAAGACAGAAGAGCCTGGAAAGACATGATCACCATGTACAAAATTCTCAGGGGAATTGACAGGGTAGACAAAGATAGATTATTCGACACGAGTGGTAGACGCAAAAGGGGACAGATGGAAGCTGAGTACCCAAATAACCCGCAGAGACATTAGAAAGAACTTTTTCAATGTCAGAGTAGTAAATGGAATGCACTAGGAAGTGATGTAGTGGAGGCTGACTCCATACACAGTTTCAAATATTTATCTGATAGAGCTCGCGAAGCTCAGGAATCTATACACCAGTAGATTGACGATTGAGAGGCGGGATCAAAGAGCCAAAGCTCAACCCCTGCAAGCACAACTAGGTGAGTATACACAATGAACATGACAACACTGGAAGCAACATACATTCAAACACACACACACATACAACGCTAGGAACAACACACACTGAAAGCAATACACACGTAATGCTAGCATGACGCACATAACCGCGGGTGGTGCACGAAATGCTGAGAATGACACCCTCCGTACAGGGAGTGATATTTGTCCTATTCCCCCTTCGCCCTTTTTATCTCCATTTCTTCTAGCTTCCTATATTCCTTCAGGAACAGGCCTGTGGTATTTAGTAGGCTATCATCACATTTAGGTAGGTTTCCAGTATTTCTACTATGTCAAATTTTATCTTCCCTATTCTCCTTTAGAGTTATTCTACCTTATCTTGCTTGACACTCTATCTGTATCAGTTTTCAAAACTTGATACTTTTTTGGACAATGTCCTTAGTCTCGGAGGTTCTTACAGGGTCTTTCATTAGGAGGAGGGAAAAGTGGTTCTGGGGTAAGATGAGCGTCTGGGAGAGGGAATCCCAGGAGAAGTCTGCTGAAGAAATTGAGAGGGGGGGTTGTGCTGTTTTTTCTTAATTTGAGCGGGGATCTGGGGAGAAGGGGTGAGATGAGTACTGTAGAAGGATGGAAGAGGAGCGACTCAGAGGATAAGGTAGGGTAGATTTCTGCCTTATTTAGATAAGGTGGGAAGGATTGAGAATAAGATGGTTGCTGGAGGGGGGGGGGGAGAAGAAGGGCGTTAGTTGTAACAGCAGCATCAGGGTTGAGGGAGAATGATGCAACGGATGTTGTCTCTGAGGTGCGGAAAAAGAGGTAGTTGATGTTCACCGCAAAGAAGGGTATTCGCCGGGGAAAGGTACAAGATACTTTTCAAGAAGGTGGATGGCGTTGCGGTGAAGGGGTTTTGAGGTGGTTGAGGAAAATCGTAAATGTATAAATTTACGATTTTGACATATATGAATGAAAGCATTAGTTTACATATAGGTGTTTTTAATTTAACTCATTTCAGTCAATAGTGATGAACAATCGGACTATTTAATTTAGGTGAAGGTTGCTAAGTTAAGTTTAATTCAAAATATAAAATCTTCATATCAATATGTTGACATAAAATGCAAGAAAATTAAGAATACAATAATTATGCTACTGTCTAATTACATTTTTGTGTGGATAGGCAGGCAGGAGAGTTACTGTGTGTGTGGATAGGTAGGCAGGAGGGTTACTGTGTGTGTGGATAGGCAGGCAGGAGGGTTACTGTGTGTGTGGATAGGCAGGCAGGAGGGTTACTGTGTGTGTGTGGATAGGCAGGCAGGAGGGTTACTGTGTGTGTGGATAGGCAAGCAGGAGGGTTACTGTGTGTGTGGATAGGCAAGCAGGAGGGTTACTGTGTGTGTGGATAGGCAAGCAGGAGGGTTACTGTGTGTGTGGATAGGTAGGCAGGAGGGTTACTGTGTGTGTGGATAGGTAGGCAGGAGGGTTACTGTGTGTGTGGATAGGCAAGCAGGAGGGTTACTGTGTGTGTGGATAGGCAAGCAGGAGGGTTACTGTGTGTGTGGATAGGCAAGCAGGAGGGTTACTGTGTGTATGGATAGGCAAGCAGGAGGGTTACTGTGTGTGTGGATAGGCAGGCAGGAGGGTTACTGTGTGTGTGGATAGGCAAGCAGGAGGGTTACTCAGTAGACAGAATATTGAAGTTCTTGCGAGGCAGGATCAGGTATAACATTTGGGGTTTACAGCTCATGCTCGGTGATACAGAAAATGTGTTTACTGAGAATTATATAAACTATATATAAATGTAGTATTTTCCCTTGTAAATTGATGTAAATATGATCTGTATATTGTATATTATTTAATAACGAAGAAAAAAGAATATACAGTATTTATTAATGCGTTAAAATTAGTTTCTCGACAAATTGTGTTTTTTTATAGAAATTCAGCTTATTCACCCACACACACTCATATATTGCATGGACTTAAGTAAACGTATAGTAATACCGTCTGGGCCAGTATTACAATACTATAAGGTATTACTATACGAAGAAATTAACGCGTGATGAATAATGTAAAAATGTATGACCACGAATGGAAAACGCTCACACTAGCTCATATATTATTTACATGTAGATGTCAGTAATATTACAACTACTTCGGTATTATTACGCTAAGTGTATTCCGTTACAAAGATACCAGCCGTTTCATGCCAGTTACATCAGCAATGGGGTGTAGAGAGATAGGCAAGGTCTGGGCTCGGAGGGAGGTGGAGTTTGGATCAAATAGCTAAATACTGAACGAGTTGGCACTATGGCGCGTTCGTGCGTGCCACTGTTGGTGGGTCCGTCCGTCTGTCCCTCCAGCAGATGATCGATCAGCTGGGAAGCCAACAGGGTAGGTGCCGAGTGCCATCCCCCCCCCCCACACTACTCCCCTCCCCCCCGTGGCACGTCACGAACTGGGTTCAACAATCCCAAGCAACTTACAGAGGAAGGCGTAACTTTCCCTTCTGGATGTATTAAGTATTATTTGGGTATACAGGCCTACCCATTCCAAATGTCCTCAAACTGAGACTATCACCAGGTATCGGTCTTCTTTGCGTGTACATGTATGTTCCCTGGTGTGTCGGTTTGACATATTCCAGGATGTGATATTCATAATTGTATCATATGCCAAACCAAGCCAAACAGGTTCCGAATGTGGTGAGTCAGGTTGGAAAAAGTTAGGTCAGAGTCTAGTTAAATTTTCGCACAGTTAATGTTATGCTGGGCTAAGGTTAGGTTAAGGTTAGGCTAGTAGGCTTGGTAGGAAATTCTAGAGGTCCTAAAGGTTATTAATTTTTTGCTAGGCTAAGGTCAAGTAAGCTAGGATCAGACTAAGTTAGAGTACGTTATATCAATACAGTTTATGTTTGGCAATACTAAAGTCAGTTTAATATTACGCTAAAATCCAGCAAGGTCATAGTAGGGTAGAATATATCAATTGTGTTACCCTTATGTTTGGTTAGGCTGATATCAATCTGATCAGGTCATGATACACGAGAGTGAGAGTACCGAAAACACAACCCTAAACTACAGCATCCAGATAATTTAAACATGTACCTAACACACTACACGAGACACCATCCTGATCAAAATATAAATCCCTACCCTTCAACAATATCCGTCTAATGTCAAATTTAACTGTCTGTCCATCCGCTAAGTTGGAGCTTTCCCGGCAAATGTGCTTCTTATATCCATAAAACAAAATACGCACAAAACTGCGATCAGTAATATCCAAAAGAGCCGTCAGAGATACGAGCCTATGCCATATCGGGAAAATAGCAATAACCGGTTCCGAAGTTAACTCTCTCGCAAGGACCATAAAACTTGCACATCTCCAGGCTTTAGCGAATAAAAGCCTAACGCACCCACACGTAGTAACCTGTATTCTTCATGGCAAGTAAATATACGTCGCCCCCTTACACAAAGCCTTCAAGTTTTCATCCCGTAGGGGTAGTAAGGTGGAAGGAAGAATATTAACCTAAAATACACCTCCCACGGACTGTATTTAGAATGTCAAACCTTTCTTAGTAACCAAATCTGTTTAGCTACTACTTTACGAGGACTTTTTACAATATTCACTTAATTGCTTTTAATAGCTATCTCTCTTACCAACCTTCATTTTCCCTTTCCTTACCTCTTGGACTAAAATTAAGTGCAAGAGGGCATTAAGAGTTGACTTATATTCCTATTAGTTACTACAATTGCGGCTGCTACATCTTCAGAAGGAATTCCTTCTGAAGATGTATTATTAAATACGAAAGTACTTAAGGAAATTCCTGTTTCAATTCTTCCTTCGTGGTCTGACACTGTCATATATATATATATATATATATATATATATATATATATATATATATATATATATATATATATATATATATATATATATATATATACATATATATAGTATATACATATGTGTGTGTGCGTGTGTGTGTTACAGCACCGTCGGCCTACGGTAAATATAGGCCAGGTCAAAACGTTAGAACAATTTATGAAACGGTAAATAGTATCTCAACAAACAAAAACAAAAATAAAAAATAAATAGACTCGTAGTAATCTAACTTGTTGTAGTTTATGGACATAATAATGGTAATAATAATAATAATAATATCATTGTAATAATATTAATAATAATAATAATTGTAACGCAAACTCTAGTTCGATTCATTGCAGAATTCGCTATTATTTATTTAAATCTTCAACTAGACATCACTATCGTATACCGTTGCCACACCACAGCCCAAACCACAAGTCTATTCCTCTCTGCTCTGGAAATTGGTCCAAAGGAAACATTTCTGTCGCTCCATAGGCTACGACATTGCTCGACCCATATATCTAGCCTATACCTTCCCCGATGCCCTAACATGGTCCAAACTAAACGTCCTTAGCACTCTATTACCACAACATAGCCTCAAGTCTATATCCCAAATCACAGTCTTCTTCTATTCCGCTCGTCCGGTTCAAATTGCGAGAGAAATTTTCCGAGGGGTTTCCCTATTTCGCGTGGCATTGAAGCCAATCTGAGGGCGGTATGGACGAACTTCATATGTTAACAGCCATGGGCATACATCCCGTTCTCCCGAGCGTTCCCAACGTCACTCAACTGTTGTACTAAATTGCCCAAACCTAACCTACCCGAAGACTACGAGCAGAAAACGGGACATCACGTAAGTTTCGCAAGGCGCTACCGTTTCTAGAACATCAGTTTTTGCCTTAGGGAAATTATACGTCAAACTGTGATGTACAGTACTATTCATAAGCACGGGTTTGGGAGTAAGCGAGATAACCTCGGGTTTGAGCATTTATAGCGCTCGTCTACAAACGTGCCAACATAACGGCTCTTAAATGTCCATGGACTGTGAAAAGTACGAAATACTACTGCTATAACAACCTTCTTAACTACAACATTCACTGCTACTGCTACCACAAATAACAATCCTATTATCACCACTAGTTACTACCATGAGCATTACTACACCACTACCAGTAGTATAACTCTTAATACCATTACTGCCACCATCACCACGACCTCCCGACACCAGGATCTACTACTGAACAAGATAATGACATCATTACCCAAATTAATTTTGGCAACAACTCTACACACAAAGTGGAAAGTAAAAGTTAGAGTTCTCTCAACACTGTAAGAATATTTTCGGTGTTTTAAAGCTTATACAGTATTAATATGCATTTAATATTGACCCTCCTTTTAAGCATCCCTTGCTGTTGCGATATATCAATTACCATAACAAAGTTCCTATGTTTGGCTTGCTGCTTCTTCAGTAACCAGAAAGGCAATACTGCTTTATTGTTTTTATTCAGTATATTAAGCATGTAAATATACTTTATGTGTACCTTCATTACTTTTTCATCAGCAACAAAATACAAGTTGCTTTATTTTCGCTGTTTAAAATATTATTTTCACTCATGAAATGTTAACATTATTCTGGGATTGGTATCTACTAATCGCTAAACCACAGCTCCAAGAGAACTCCAATCAGACTCGAGATCAAACTCTTCTTACGTGTTGGGAAACCTTTATTTGCAGAGAATAAAGGATCTTGTTAGCAATGACAACCCTCTCTAGAGAATTTTATGTCATTTAGAAATTTCTAATAGAGAGATGGTTTGTTGGTGATCAATATGTAATCATGTTGGAATTAGGTCACAGTTTGAATGTTCTGTGATCAAAATGAGACAGAATTAAGCAAGTATCTGTGTAATTAATATATAATTTAGACAATAACATTATGGTTGTAATTTAAAAAATATATATAATTCTACGTCTTCTTATGAATCATTGAATGTTTAAGCTCACAGCTAAGAGCCTTGCTAATGTCAGCTTAGCTCATTGATGTAGTTAGGAAACCCATTACCACTCTTTTAAATTATGTCTATTTAAATTCAATGGTGCCTCTTTAGGCTAAGCCTGTCTCCTCCCTCCACTGACGTCCTAAACCTGTGTTCTCCATCCACTGACGTCCTTACCCAGTGTTCTTCCTCCACTGGCGTCCTTATCCAGTGTTTTTCCATCCATTGACGTCCTTAGCCAGTGGTTTTCCATCCATTGACGTCCTTAGCCAGTGGTTTTCCATCCACTGACGTCCTTTGCCAGTCTCCTCCATCCACTGACGATCTAAACTTGTGTTCTCCCTCCACTGACGTCAACTGATTTCGAGTAAGATAAGTTATCGCTCGAGGTACACAACCGTACAATGCTTTAAAAAATTGATTGGCAATATGCTGGTTTAATGAGAGGCATGTGGGGGTGTTAGAGGGTCCAATGGATGCTGGGAGGCGTGATGGGAGAGATAAGATAGATGATGGGGAAAATAGTTGGGGTGGATGGGAAAATTGAATAGTGATGAAGGATAAGGCGGATGGTGAAATGGGGAAGGTTTGGAGCGGGTGAAAGTTGGGGTAGAGGGGAAGGGATGTGTAGAATGGCTGGGATGAGGATAGGATGTTAAGAATGATAGGGAAGAAATCAGACTGCAATCTCGGACACCGTTAATCCTGAACATGACCTGGATTTATATCACATTTTGGCAGCATAATGAACCCCGACACTGGACCAACAACTCTTCCCTTTTCCCTCAATCCGAACGACAATGGAAGAGGACGATGCAATTAGACATCGCCCGTCCGTAGTGAAATGTTGCAATTATCTTACCGCCTACATGAGTAAATCCCGTGAGGCATCATTAATCTCCGTAGATCTTCGCTCAACGTTTCGTTAATTCGAGACAGGTTATACAGTACTAGCATTGTTTCAAAGATGGTTTTACCATCTTAAGTTTTTTCTAAGGTTCTATTTTATTATTTCATACTTTGCACTATTTTTTGTAAGCCTATATTCGCCTATGTCAAGCAAATATTTACATTACAGCACCTTTTCTATTCTAGCCTGTGGTTTTTATGAATGCTCTACTATATTATTTATTTGTTTATTGTTATATTCCTCCGCATTCTCGGTGCTCTTCTGTATGTTGACTGTGTCCTGCTTGTGTTTCAGTGTTCTGTTTGCTGTGTTACCGAGTGTTCTGTTTGCTGTGTTACCGAGTGTTCTGTTTGCTGTGTTACCGAGTGTTCTGTTTACTGTGTTACCGAGTGTTCTGTTTGCTGTGTTACCGAGTGTTCTGTTTGCTGTGTTACCGAGTGTTCTGTTTGCTGGGTTACCGAGTGTTCTGTTTGCTGGGTTACCGAGTGTTCTGTTTGCTGTGTTACCGAGTGTTCTGTTTGCTGTGTTACCGAGTGTTCTGTTTGCTGTGTTACCGAGTGTTCTGTTTGCTGTGTTACCGAGTGTTCTGTTTGCTGGGTTACCGAGTGTTCTGTTTGCTGTGTTACCGAGTGTTCTGTTTGCTGTGTTACCGAGTGTTCTGTTTACTGTGTTACCGAGTGTTCTGTTTACTGTGTTACCGAGTGTTCTGTTTACTGTGTTACCGAGTGTTCTGTTTACTGTGTTACCGAGTGTTCTGTTTACTGTGTTACCGAGTGTTCTGTTTGCTGTGTTATCGAGTGTTCTGTTTGCTGTGCCAACCTACTGGAGCCGATACTAATTAGTTCAAAGAAGTGACAATAGTGTAGTGACATTAATACCCCCTAAACCACCGCCATTTTCGCTAAGGTGTCGATAGCGTAATAATGTAGCGTGTTCAGTAAGAGGGCAAGTGTTCCTCATTATTGAGAACTTGTGCTTTCGTTGTTCGTATGCATGGTATGTTTTTGAGGTTCTCTGCTTTCCGTTTCATTTAGAGTTGCGTGTCTTATACTTTGTGTTCTTTGACCCTTTACCTTTGCTCTCAATGTGTTTTAACAAACTAGTAAAATTTTTTTTGGTTTTATGTACGTTCAATCATTCTTTGATGTTATCATGTTCTAGCCTATGTATTCTATTGCAACTGATATCTAGCGTTTTCTTATGTGAAATATCAGAGGCTACAGCTATTCAATACTCTTCCGGCAAGCATAAGAAACACTGCTGGAACAAAAGTAGACTTAAAACAACAAGAAATTAGACGTTTCTACAAGAAGCACCAGACCAACCAGGTTGTAGTGAATATGTAGGTCTGAGGGTCGCACTAACCAACAGTCTGTTGGTCCAAGTTATCACAGGTCAAGCCTGGTCCCAGGCAGGAATTGGGCAACAGAAAAACTCCCAGAACCCACTCCAGGTATGATCTAGGTATAGGCCTGCTATTACTGTGCATATATATATATAAAAATTGTCATGTCTCAATGTTTTGTGATCAACTGATACTCATTTTGCATTCTATGTATTTCATTTATATTATGCCATGGCTTTAACACAGCCAAAGCCTAGCTTATGTATTTTAGACAAATTTTCTTTTCTAATTATTGCATATGCTATTCAACTCCTTTTATGTACTCTTGCTCTGAAAACCAATATGATCAACTGTTTTACGTGCTCTAACATCTTATATGGACAACTTCTGTATATTCTAGAATCCTGTGTTCTATTATGCTGTTTGTTCTAGCACCCAATTGGTTCTACTGTTAATGTATGTATCTGCATTCTACGAGAACTACTGTTCTTTATGTTCCAGCATCCTGCGTTATATTATATATTTTTTACTTTTCTGTATATTCTAGCATACAATGTGATCTGCTATTGTGTAGCCTATGTTCTACTATTCTAGCTATATGTTCTAGTATTATTATATGTGTTATAGTGTTATATGTGTTCAAGAATTATGTTCTGTTGTTTGGTATACTGTTATTCAGTTTATTGTTCTCTACCTTCTATTATTTTTTATATTTAATTTTCCGGATATTCAAGTGCTGGCCTGTTGTTCTAAATGTTCGATTATTTATGTTCTGTGAGTTTTGCTTTATACAGTACAGTATATTATTGTTTGCTGAACACTTTTGAACAATTATATGACTGCTTCTTCGCTCTAATAATTCTATGTAGAATTATTTTATTATTCTTTGTATATTTATAGTGATATAATATTTTATTATTATTTTTGTTCTATTATTTTGTCAACACTTCTTTGTTAATTTTATTGTTCAATGCGATCAAATGACTTCCTCTGATTATATTTAGAGTGTTCCAGTACTTTAAGTTTATGATTTATCGTTCTTAAGGCTTTACTTTTTATAGTATGATTTTCAGTAGCCATATGTTATTCTATGTCTTCTATTTTTATTTGTTGCAATGTACCTTGGCACTTCTGTGTTTTGCATGTTGTCTTCTTTCGTTGTGATATTGTTCAAGAAGCTCTTCTTCTCATGGCAATCGGGTTTCTCCTTCTACTTGTGATCCACAACGTCTCCAATTCGAGCGTTCGTTCGAAATGGCTATGTCACAACCAGTAACATATTTTAGTTTAAATTTGAAGACCAGACCCACACACTAGAAGGTGAAGGGACGACGACGTTTCGGTCTGTCCTGGACCATTCTCAAGTCGATTGTGAGAATGGTCTCAAGACAATCGACTTGAGAATGGTCCAGGACGGACCGAAACGTCGTCGTCCCTTCACCTTCTAGTGTGTGGTCTGGTCAATATACTTTAGCCACGTTATTGTGACTCATCGCCTGTTGTAAGTTTGAATTTTGGTTTTGGCACATGCACTGGAATTGGTTACTTTATTAAATGCCATGTTTTTCCCAGAACACACTCAGGCAATCGTTTTACATTACATCAAGGTCACCAATTACTGCTAGGTGCACAGAGGGGAGGAATCCAGTCAGTTCCATCCTATTTAGGCTGCATGTTTTCACATGAAAATAGCAGGTGTACACTGTTTTCATTCGATGTTTTGCCTTTCAATGTTCTTCAAATAAACTGTTTTAATTTTGTTTCGACCTTGTTAGTTATTAACAAAAAATTTCAACTAGGATACGCCTAATTTAACGCGCAACTGATACCTATAAAAACATGCTACTTAATCTCATTTTGGCTGCATGTCATCCACATATTTCTCCAATCCTTTACTGTAACTTTGTATTTACGTGTTCATATTTTAAAATGCACTTTTGAAGGTTTGTAAACCTGTCTGGTGTTTTGCTTCACCATCTTCACCTTGCTTACAAATTGCATTGTTTTACACTCATGTCGACGGAGAGCACTTACAGAAAACAATTGTTTGATACAAAATGCCGGGTGTGCCTCACGAGGCGACATCCCAACCAATCATTCATTATCTAGGTGTACTGGGCATGACTGGGGGATAAGCGACAGCCAATAACTAAGCGCCCATTCCACAGACAGCCAATCATTAAGCGTCTCGGGGATTATTTGTCAGCCTAAGACCACACCGTGGCGACCTTGAGTTTGGTACTCCATTCCTGCGCTTCTACCCAAATCCCTCTGATCGTCCATTTTCTTACTATTTTCCTGTGGTAAAAGCATCAATAATCCAAGGGTAATAATACAATTGCTAATAACACAAAATAATAAGCCTGAGGCGTGTACTTGGGAATATCCAGCTCATAGGTTCGAATCCTTATCACGGCTCCTACGGATTTCTTATTATTATTATTATTACTACAGCATTAGTAAACAATAATTAGATTATTATTAAAATTACCATGTTATCGTTAATATTTCTACTTATCATTACCAGCATCATCTAATAAATTATTAATAAAACTAACGATAAAAGATCGTACATTAATATAGTATAACATGAAATGAAAATTCGATAAACAAAATACTATCAACTGAAACAATATTTTTATATTATGATTTGGGCCTAACACACTAAATCATTTTAAATTAAAAGTAATGGAGCTTGCAATAATCTTAGGCTTTCTAAGACAGAAAATTTTTTTATTCTATGCCTACAGATGAGTAAAAATGTGCTAGATAAACAAAACAACAGGGATAAGCTATAACAAACGAAATAATACCGGAATAATATAGAAACAACATTGGAGCAATATGGGAAGGATTTGGCAGTAATATGACAGTAATACCTCGGTATTTACGAAAAAGGTGAGTGAAGGTCGCTGCCATAGGTTATTAAGCGGAATCAAATTACGAGAAACAACACACAAACGTACCAATGACGGACAGCTACTACGGAAAATACTAAAACTAAATTTAAGTAGAAAAACGAAATCATGATAATAATGAACAGACGACGGATCTTAACATAAGGTGATACAAAAGGTAAAATATATTTATTACGTTAACCTCTATTCAAGTGAGCATAATATTCTCTTAAGAACAAAATGAGAAACAATGACAAAGTAATATTAGGTTAAAGAGGTCGAATAATAATATTAAGTAAAGAACAGAAGCTGAAAGGAAAAAGCATTGCCTAGGCTGAAAGACTTGACACAACTTGCGTTACTAATTATTATACAACTGAATCACATGGTATAAAATATCCCAAGCTCAGAAAGTCAGTTATACGGAACAAGCCAAGCGTTATAACACAGAAAAATAAGGAGAATGTTATTTTGGTTATCTGACAATAATAACTATCATTACAATATTTTTAAAAATATACAAAATCAACTTCTTGCTTAGTCTTACGAAAATTTACATAATATACATAATATGTATAATATGTATATTAAAGTACATAATATGCACACTGCTCGTGCAACTGTACAACTCTAATGCTTCTTCGTGGTAAATCCTTCATTAACATTTTAACAATGAAGATAATACGATTAATGGATAATAAAAATTTGAAACCGAGGCAAAATAATGAGACGCCCAAGAAAATAACAGAACGTATTTTTCCTTATCGATCAAAGCACAGCACAAATATTAACCACTTTGTACCAGCCTGCCAGTTACCCTGAATCATATAATCTGTTACGTATAATCGAGTTTTAGCTCAACAGTTAAGCGCTAGTTGCCCTGAAAGGTGCAATAGTAATTGTTTGGACTAAGTCTATAATTGCGTTACAGCTTGGATGGTTATATCTAGCTTATAATGCCTAAATTGGTTGTTCATGTTTATTATAAACGCTTAACAGTACCGTCTCTGCAAATAATAAATACAGTACTGTATTTTAATAAATTCCTTAGGTCATATGTCGTATAAGATTCAGTAAATTTAAAATTTCCTTTCATCAAATATCTGGTTTCCCTTGTAGACCTCTATCACCACGATTATTACACTTGACAATTACTATTTGAAGAACTTAATAAGAATGTATAAATTCTCCTAGTTATTTCACATCCACAGAAGCTGTAAGAAATTGGCATATAATGATAAAATATTTCGTAGTAATGATGCCCAATGAAATGTATCGTCCAATTGAACTGTATCTCCAAACTTGGTCAAATAGGGGTTTAACATCAAAAGCAGCAGATAATTTTGTGAATTTTGTGAAGTACATATTAGAGGATGTACAAACACAAAAGCCGTACCAGGGCCTACAAGATGTGGGTCCATGACTGCGCTGCGGATGTCGTCAGCGTATGGGTAGACTTCTGACCAGTAAGTCCACATGCCAAACAGGTACAGTAGTGATGAATATCTACAATCAGCGACTGCATGAGCAGCAAGAGGTAGGTTAAAGAGCGCATGTGCAGGCCTGCGCAGTTGAACTGCGCAAACCTGATCGGCGCACATTTGCACAGTATCTGCACGCGATTTTGAACATCATCGATTAATTGTACTCATATTTTATAAATTATTCCTTACGTTTATGTATAATGCATAAGAAATTTGTTGACGTTATGAATAATGGGCTATATCAGTGTCACTGAACTAACATTACGCAAACTGACATGCAGATACTGCACAACTAGGCTAGCGGTGCCATGCGCACAATTTGTCCTTGCTATCCTTAAAATTTGATGGATCACTTTTATGTAAATATCAGTGTATCTGTAGATCACGAAGATAACACGTGGCATAAAGGGTGTAGATCACAGATGGAAAACAAAGCAAATCGTGTGAGCAAAGCATGTCTATATTTCAACACATTATATATATATATATATATATATATATATATATATATATATATATATATATATATATATATATATATATATATATATATATATATATATTTATATATATATATTTATATATATATATTTATATATATATATCAGAATGTGGAACACAGAAAGCAGTCACATATAGCATATAATAAAACGTTTACCATGGAAATTATAAATATAGCACAAATATTATTATTGAACACTTCGACATTTTAAAAGTTTCAATGTTTATAGTTATTACTAATGACAACAATATAAAAAATAATAATATAATACAGATGACGAAAAATTCAGGAAGAAACTAGTTAAATTACCAATAGTCATTAAAACAATGATGACACAAGAGTGTCATATCATTATGCCACTAAAATATAACGCTATGCTTTCGGGCGACAATAAGGAGAAACCATGTAAGTAGGTAGTTAGTTCTGTGCCAAAGTTTTGTCTACCAAGATATAGCTGACTGTACGGTAATCGTTATTTTAGGAGGAACGGCTCATACTGCATTATTCCAAATAAAGATTACGGGAAACTATATTTTTGTTCAATGCCACATTTGATCACAAAGTAAATTATAAAGCCGTAGATTCTGAAGTTTGAAGTCTGTAATAACATAAAAACTCCATTAAACTCAATATTGATAACTAAAACCTGTAAACCCTGTACAGCACCGTTATATTTATATTATGAGATTTGGCTAGATAATAACCTTGCCTCAACTCAGAACCACTTCTCAATCTTCTTGAACAAAATCAAAAGTAATTCATAAGAACCTACTGATGGCTCAAGTTTTCTCCTCATCACTTAAAACCAGCCCTTGTACAGAGCTCCCCGAGACAACTCAGGTCATCGATGCCACGGCAATGGTCATTGCCGTGTGCCAATTAGTTAACTGCAAACCCCACTGACGAGTATATTACAAGGTTACGGAGTCACGTGACCCAATCCTCTAGCGCAGATGAACTCTGGCTTTGCCGTCGGCTCACCTGCAGCCGCTGGGGTCATCAGCATTACATGACAACCACTGCTTCAATACCATATCATTTCGACATACCGCTTCATCCACAACCTTTTCCAAATATCTGAAATATAGTACCTCAAGATGTCTTACCACACGACCAAAACGGTCGCATTAACTCTTGTATCAAGAAGTGTTTTAGGAACTTCGACCACTGGCAATTTGAAGAGAATTCGAGGCTAAAAACTCGAAAACGACACATGCAAATTAGTAATATGTGCAAATGTAGGTTATATTTATCATTACAGTGGTAGAGCGGCCAGCAGCAGCAGGAGCAGCAACTGTGCAGCAGCACCCGGCACCTCTGGACACCTGCCAGGATTACATTATTCCTTCTACATAATCCTTTACAGGAATGCTCATATGGTTGGGAAATAAGTTAATTGAAAATCCCACCTGTCGTCGGAGGTAGAGGACAAAGTCGTCGCCGATGCCAGACCACTTCGTGCCGGGAATAACAGGGGACGGAATCGGACACCGTTAAACGTACGGCCTCTTTGTAAATTCTATTGTGCAAACTGTTGCAGATTTCCGTATCTTCTCTTAGTTTTGTTACTTTTGTATTTTATTTATGGATAAAACACTACAATTCACATTCAAATATATAAGTGGGCGCTGGGAACCGATACCGAAATCAGTGCCAAGAGCCCAGACTGAAGTATCCGGACGAGTGGTCCAGTCGCGAGCCAGCCAACACTAAGGCAAAACTGCCTCAAATCTCACTAATTTCCAACACCCGTCGGCAGATTCACTCGTGACACTTAGATAAATTCCTTCTACACACCAAAAATGAGGTTATTCTCCATGAATTCAAGTGAGAGTGGGTGTGGTGTAAGCGGTAATACAACAGAGAGGGCCGGGGAGCGGTACACAGCGCACCCCTCACACCGTGGACTATCGCACACTAAGTCTCGCGCCAGAGCTTTCTCTCCCAGTAACCCAGTCTCGCCCCTCAGTTGTCGGCGGCCGCGAACCTCACACACACACACACACACTAACTTTTATCTCTACCTCACTCGCTTCCTCACCTCTTGTATAAGCAGCACGCTACTCTCACCTCTCTCAACTTGGGTAATATACCTCACATGCGAAATGTCTTTGATGGCTTATGTATGATTAGATAATAAGGGATGAATGTAGACGAGAAGTATGGTGAATGACTCTGGCCGACGGACACACACACACACACACACACACTACACACATATCTGGTGTACGCACATGTCTGCCGGTCCTCGTAAGTGGGTGTATTGCATCCCTTCTCTCCTATACACCTTAACAGCTGGCCTCCTCGTGTTTTCAACTGTTTCTTGGTAGACTGTCAAATCGATCTTTTCGAAAAATCGGCAGAACTAGGGTGCAGGCGAAGCACATGCTCCCAATGATTTTTATAAGCGATGCGCATCGACGCTGTGAAACTGAAAGTAAAGCACTTCAACGTAACATAAGGCGCTGACCTAGAAACCGCGGGTTATGTAACAGGAGCGTAATCTTGAGCTGCACTGCTTAGTAAGTCAAAATCAACAAAGTTTTCTGCCACAGCTCAGCAAGGATGTCTCAGGGTGGGAGTGAGACGAGTGGAATGCAGTAGTCTATGACTGGCGTTCGAATTTTTAAATAGACACTATTTATTAGTTTATTTCTTTAACTTTCTTAAATACGTAAACCGTATTATACCATTCAACTGTAGCCATGCCATCTAGGAGAGCCGAATACAACCGTGGATAAGATAGCATTATGAATCTCAATTGGGTACTCAACCTGGAGGTACCATGGACCACCAAACTAGAGACTCCGCCTCATTTGTTTTGGTTGCTATTGGACACCCAAAACTTGTACAGTACGCGGAAGTGGTAAGCTCATGGAGGCCCTGCATAAGCCCAGGAACTGGACCAAAATATTCAAATAAGTAATACAATTACACTAGTAATCAACCACTTATATTACGAGGCGAAGATAATTTGGACTACAGTATTTAATTAGGCATTTAGGTAAAGCATATATAATGTTATAACAAATATTTTGGTATTTCTTGAACATTTGTGATAAATTTATCTGCGAATTCTTCATAAGATTCACTCTCACGTATGCTACATGAGGCTGCAAGGTATAAGAATAATTAGGCTGGCAGAGCTAGCATAATTATTCAAAGCTAATCAAATACTGGCATTTGGTTAAGTTTATATTAGTGGTGCAAATCCTAAAAGATTTTTGCAGCTTAGGCAACAAATTCTCGCCGGTTTGGCGCCTATTGATATTACTTACTTTTGTAGCTTAGCTGAAGATAAGTAGTAAGCCAAGCTGAAGATAAAAATTTTGGAATTGAAAATGAAATTTGAAAAAAAATAATATATATATGGGAATCTTAATTTTAAAATAAAAAGGATGACCAATGTCGTGGCAAGCATCTTCTTAAAAAGTACTTTTATTTAAAAAGCCGTGTTCATCTTCTGATCTAAACAACAAAAACAATTAATCAAGAATTACTAAAAACTAAATTAAAAACGTTTCAACTAAAATTAATCAAGCAAAAACATTTTATGAAATATAACTTAAAAAAATTAAAATTACTCCAAAAATACTATTTTTACAGATTGACACTAAACTACAAAAAAACTGCCCTATCCTTCACCATCTTCCTGAGCGTCTGGTTTCCGACATCGAACAATAAACAGGCATTATCTTATATAAATGTGTGCGTGTGTGTAAGTAACACATCTATCATAAAGAAAATAACAAAATTAGCCCCAATGTTATTGGTCTTTTTTTATCAAATAAAACGAATCATTAGGTGATGCGTGTCATCTTTATTTGAGATCTGTGAATTTCTCTGTATGTATGTATTTATGTGCAAATGTTTCAGCAGCGAAAATGGATTTACACGATCCTCACTCTATTTCATAAAAACAATTGAATTGGAGACATTGCTACCAAGTTTGACATTGAACTTCATAAAATTAATATTTATTTGGCAAAATTACAGTTTCCATTGAGTAGACAATTTCAAATTACATTTTAATTAGTGTAAAACTAAATTAAGTAAACCAGTTCTAACCTAAATTTATTATGTGTAATCGCTCCTAAAAGAATGTAAATTTTTTTATCAAAATTACACTTTTTTTAAGTGTATAAAAAGTTAAAAACTGAACTTAAAATAACATTTTGTGCTTCATATAATTCCATGAAGATAGGTTAGGGAACAGCCCGTTTTCTTGATTTGCCACAACGTGCAAAATACAACCTAATCTAACCAGACACGCACGAACCCAAGCTACCTACCTAACCTACCCTACCAATGCACAGAAAACGTGGATATTTGTGAGCCACGACTTTTCATAGCACTTTTTAATTTATAAGTTGGAGACCATAACATACAAAATGAGACGCAGTATTGAGAAGACGGGTTGAATGAAGGATAAAGTTGAGCAAATCGATGATAAAATTATTATTATTTCTTTATTTTGTATCGTGAGAGAAGACAAAGTGGGGGGAAGAGGAGGGAGGAGGGAGGAGGAGGAGGGGCTGACGCAAATGAGATAACTCCCTTCACGATGAGCAGGAGCATAGCAACACCGGGACGCCGCTGCACGGAGTGCGCATGTGGCCTTGTGCCGCCTCCACCACCACCACCACCACTGTCTACTCCACCACCACCGTCTACTCCACCGCCACAAACTCCACCACCACCACCACCACTGTCTACTCCACCACCACCGTCTACTCCACCGCCACAAACTCCACCACCACCGTCTACTCCACCACCACCGTCTACTCCACGCCACAAACTCCACCACCACAAACTCCACCACCACCGTCTACTCCACCACCACCGTCTACTCCACGCCACAAACTCCACCACCACCGTCTACTCCACGCCACAAACTCCACCCCCACAAACTCCACCACCACCGTCTACTCCACGCCACAAACTCCACCCCCACAAACTCCACCACCACCGTCTACTCCACCGCCACAAACTCCACCACCACCGTCTACTCCACGCCACAAACTCCACCACCACAAACTCCACCACCACCGTCTACTCCACCGCCACAAACTCCACCACCACTACCACTAAAACCCACCACCACAACCCTCTCCACCACCACTACCACTATCATCAACACCGCTCTAAGGCCAAATTCGAAAAACAGTTCGAATTACCTGAGGCCTAAAAAAAACGTCAGGGAAATTAAATTATAACGCGAGAGGTAGGCAAGCACTACCAGCATACCATCACTTCCACAACCTTACTCTACTATCATAATTACCACCAACCACAAAACACTAAAACAACCACCTAAAACAGCCACCTACTACGTCAGTAAAAGAAATCCCACCAGATACAAGGCCATTAGGTAAGCATTGATAGGTAAGGACCACAGCAACCACTATCACGCCTGCCACGACCCACACATCCACTACTACCACAGCCCGTCCTCCTGTTTTGGTAGTACTTATAGTAACCATGAGGACCATAGTACATACACCGACGTACAACACAATGAGAAAGTAGAAATCGGTACTATTGAAGTTCTTCAAACTGAAAAAGATTTTATATTTTTGTTGGTAAGACAAATTAACTAACCTAACCTAACCTTACCTTCCTAGGCCCAATACACAGTATCTGAGGCCTAATATAGTACATATGTGTGCTATACTAGGCTTAGAAATATTTGTTTTTTAGCTTAATTTTTTTAACTATAAAGTGAATAGTATCAAATTCTACTATCTAATTGCTTAGTACGTCAATATTTGTACTATGGTGCATACAGTTACAAAAAAGTACTGTCTAAACAGGTTGGAGGGGTTGAAATATTTATTTATTTCCCTTGCGCTCTGTATTATCAAAATCATCCCGTTGCTCTGAGATTCTGAGTTTACCACATACTCAGTACTCCAAGCTCACCACATACCCAATACTCCGAGCTCACCACATACCCAGTACTCCGAGCTCACCACATACCCAGTACTCCGAGCTTACCATACTCAGTACTCCGAGCTTACTACATACCCAGTACTCCAAGCTTACTACATACCCAGTACTCCAAGCTTACTACATACCCAGTACTCTAAGCTTACTACATACCCAGTACTCCAAGCTTACTACATACCCAGTACTCCAAGCTTACTACATACCCAGTACTCCAAGCTTGCTACATACCCAGTACTCCATGCTTACTACATACCCAATAACCCGAGCTAATAAGACACTGAGCATCTACGAAATGTAGCATTCAGAGCCTCCTATCACACACACCCCAATACCCAGGAGCGCCACTATGCTCTAAGCTACCACACGTATAAGCGCTCTGATCTTGCGACACACCTTGGTGATCACCGCTTATCGCACTCAGTGTTCTCAGCTTGCACGCACATGAGAGCTCTCGGCTCCTACCCCTCCCCTCGACCCGTAGCGCTCTAAGCTTACCAAACGCCGCTCTTCATATTGATTCACATGTATTGGATGCCATTATATTTTGGTATTAAATCCCGAAATTAGCTCATTTCGGGATCTTAGCTCATATATATATATTTATTGGCGCCCAGTCAATCCTCCCCGGCCCGGATATGAACCCAGGTCAAAGCGTTGACGAAGCGCCGGGCGAGTTTTTACCACTGCGCCACGGAGACTGTATCGCATCTTTCATCTCTATTTTGCTTCATTTTGCGATTCCTAGAATTTGCTTAAAAAAAACAAAAGCTCAAATATATTAATGTTTTCAAAATTCACTTACAGTAACAATAGCTGTGAGAAAAATGTATATGACATGCAAAACTAAATTATATATGATGTTCATTACCAAATATTAAGCTAGGCTTTTATTTACTATCATTTGACATCGATGACTAGTGTCTTAATTCATTGTTAGATAACCCAAATACAAAAAAAATTAGAAGAGTGTCTGTCCAAGCAATCCTTGGCCTAATATACGATATCATATGCCTAATATTCGATATCTTAGGCCTAATCTTGAATAAATACGTGCTATATGATTTTTATCTTCGTTTTTTTCGTGCACTACATAGTTAATAGTACAAACCATGAAGATTGTTGGCTGAAACAGTCCATTTTTGTACGTTCGACCAAATTCTTGTTATAATTATAATCAATTTCGAAAGATGGGTTGATTTTAATTAATTAATAACATTTCTCTTCACGCTGCCGGCATCAGCGATTTTTCATAAAAATGTACCAACTAATTTTCCAAATTTTTATACCTAGTTAATGCTTTCATTTATGCATTTATTCATTCTTTTCGCGGCATTGGTCTGTTGTAGCCTCGCCTCGGTGGATCATCCTTGGCGCCATACCTCGTGGTTCATCCCCGTTCACCACAGTTCATTTATTTATGTATATATTTATTTATTTATTTATTTATTTATTTATTTATTTATTTATTTATTTATACAAGAATTCTTACATTCTTGTACAGCCACTAGCACGCATAGCGTTTCGGGCAGGTCCTTAATCCTAATTTTTCCCTGGAATACGACCCGCCAAATCGTTTAA
The DNA here is from genome assembly GCF_040958095.1 of Procambarus clarkii. Classification (NCBI taxonomy): domain Eukaryota; kingdom Metazoa; phylum Arthropoda; class Malacostraca; order Decapoda; family Cambaridae; genus Procambarus; species Procambarus clarkii. The sequence goes on from NC_091235.1 coordinate 17,555,786, forward strand.
CAACCAGGTACCCATTCACTGCTGGGTGAACAGAGGCTACAGTTAAGGATTGGCACCCAGTCAATCTTCCCCGGCCAGAATATGAACCCAGGCCAAAGCGTTCAAGAAGCGGCGAGCGAGTGTTTTACCGCTGCGCCACAGAGACGTCATAGCATCTTTCCTTTATCATGAAGGTTATATTCCTGTATTTTATTTCTCTCACAACTCTCTGCTCAACAACTGTTCAATACTTAGCACTTTCATATACATAGTCATCCTGGGCCACGATTGTTCAAACAATTATCAACCTACGAAACCTCTACATCTTTCCATCAAACATGGCGGCTTAGTTGGAATTTACTAAACAATTGACGAGTTCCAAAGCGCTACGAGATTGTCTATAACAATATTAACCTTTAGTTACAAATCTTTGAAGATCATAAACTGTTTAATTAATAAATACAAAGTCGCCATGACCGTGGAAAGATGTACAGGTTTCGTAAGTAGACGTGGAAATGCTTAATGAATTATGGATTTGCTTGTTCCGTATTTAGCCTGCGCTGACCTCCCTCTTTATAATGTTCTCTCAGAACATGTGTTCTCCTCACCCTCGTGAACACTGTCATAACGAAAGTGTTATTTTTTAACATGAAATCTTTTCATGTGATTTCTTTGTTTAATTTTTTTTCTGTGAATTTTTGCTAATTTATTAATTTTGTATCTTTGGTGTCAGTTCAGGTCAGGGAATAATGCTTACGTTGGTCGCTTTCAGCTTGGCCACATCTGCTTACATGGCTACACCTGCTTACATGGCCACACCTGCTTACATGGCTACACCTGCTTACATGGCTACACCTGCTTATATGGCCACACCTGCTTACATGGCCACACCTGCTTACATGGCTACACCTGCTTATATGGTCACACCTGCTTACATGGTCACACCTGCTTATATGGCCACACCTGCTTATATGGCCACACCTGCTTACATGGCCACACCTGCTTACATGGCCACACCTGCTTATATGGCTACACCTGCTTACATGGCCACACCTGCTTATATGGCCACACCTGCTTATATGGCCACACCTGCTTACATGGCCACATCTGCTTATATGTCCACACCTGCTTACATGGCCACACCTGCTTACATGGCCGCACCTGCTTATATGGCTACACCTGCTTACATGGCCACACCTGCTTACATGGCTACACCTGCTTACATGGCTACACCTGCTTATATGGCCATATCTGCTTATATGGCCACATCTGCTTACATGGCCACACCTGCTTACATGGCCGCACCTGCTTTCACGACTACACCTGCTTACATGGCCACACACCTCCTTACACGGCCACACCTGCTTGCAACGTATTTATTGCAGAATCAGTTGCTGTTGGTGATAATAGATCATCTGACATAAAACTTGGATATATATAAGGCAACAAAATCACAGATAAAACAGTAATAACAATTGAAATAATTGGAACATAATAATACAAATGTCGATAATGATTAATTTAATACATCACATTGTATTTCAGCATGCAAAATACATTGTGTTACAACAAACTGAATACATTGTGTTACATCATACTGAATACATTGAGTTACAGCATATATATAATACATATATACGGCAATTGTAACCTGGAGGATCCCCGAGGCTTCCACTGAAGCCTAACCAGGGGTTTCACACAATCCTCCCCCCCCCCATGCACTCTGGCTCCGTCGTCCATTCTACCTTTGACGCTCCTCTTTCAATACACAGAGAAATCACATTATCGTGACATATCAATGAGAATATTCACAGGAGCCGTGATGAGATGCACGCTCTTTTACCATGTCGTGGCGTAGTCGACTAGAGAGTGTTTACGGGAACACCCAGCGCATAGGTTCGAAGCCTCTTACGGCTCCTGTGGATTTGCAGAGCCTGACTGCACACGGAGAGTTTTAGCTGCTGGTGTTGCAGGACCTATCTGTGCAAAACACAAACTGACGTTGAATACAGGGCCCATAAGAACATGCACTATTTTGGGAAAGGAAATACAAATGTCTCAGCACTGATCCCACAGTTTGCCTGACAACATCAGTGCGGGCCACGCAACATGGCCGCTCAGGGAAACAAAAAATGCGCGGCGACGATCAGGACACAACGGTTCCACTGATGTTTGAATCATTAAAAAACTCATCTCTGTTCCTCATGTATGTAAAGTTATAAAGTTTTATTCTAAGGTGAAGGCTTATGTTTCACAAAATCCCATCTCGGTCAATGTTAAGCCCGTTATCCTTAAGCTGCGATGCTGTATTTTAAGGGCGATAGGAAGTGTTGTGTAGGTGTAATGCCGGTTAGTTGTCATCTTTCGAAGCTTGCTCAAGCTTCTCTAAAGCTTAAAATATCTGACTCTGGCTGTTTCAATCTGTTTATCTTGGTTTCTATCTTTTCTCATGCTATCTTCCACCGCATTTTTATCTCTGCTTGAAGCTGGAAAAAATGCGTCGGGCTTTCTCCCTAACCTCTGCCTTATCAGCCCCGTCACCGTATTTGTTCTGACAAGTATGTAAAAGTTAGATCTTTATTCAAGCAATGCAGTCCATTGTCTCATGGAGGTGCAAAAAATGTCTTCCTTTGGACACAGTACGTGAGTGTGCGCATGTGTATTTAATATTTGACTATGCAGGATCCCGTTGTTAGCTCTTGGACCCCGCCTTTCTAACCGTCAGTTGTCTAATGTACTGACTTTAGACTTATTTTCTTTTATAATTTCTGCTACATATTTCACTCTCACACATCCCCAGGATGCAACCCGTAGTAGCCATCGCAATCCTAGGGACCAATTTACTGCTAGGTGAACAAAGGTATCAGGAACAGAGGCATCAACGAAACTCTGCCCGTTTTTTTCTGCCTCGACCAGGAATCGAACCCGGGCCCGTAGGACTACGACCCCAGAGGGCTGTCCACTCAGCTGCGAGAATGTGTGTGTGTCTTTTACTTATTAATCACCTTTTGCGATGATGAGTTTGTCGCATAAGCAGTTTGCCTCGAGACGCTTTCGATACCCTCATACTGAAACACTTTCTTCTGATATATCTGTTTCATTTTGTCCTTGTCCCACCTCTTGTAAAAAAAAATATGTCCTTGTTGACCTTGCATCTGTTTAAACAAAAATTATAATTTACAGAATGTACTCGCTTACAACGACTTAAATCTTTGCCACCTTCGCCCTTACCGAAATTAATTACTTTCGATAATTACTTTTACTGGCGGCCTACGATGCCAATTCACTCTTGGTTTGGAGATATTAATTTCCATAGGTGCCGGGGCACCTTACTCGCACACTTTTGATAATATTCCTTAATGTCTAGGAGGTAATTTAAAACTTAACTGATATCGACAGCAAACCGAAGGAGGTGCCCCAAGAATGCTTGAATCCAGTAGCCTCTTAATATGATAGTTATGAGAGAACTGATGTATAAGAGACTAAGGGTTACAATTCAATTAATTTCATTTTAGCACTGAAATCCTACACTGTATAATCCCTAACAAGGCAAATAGAATGGTGGATAATTGTGATGTTAGAATATGGCAACAAGTATTCACCCAATATACAGATGTAAGAAATCCACGAGAGTCGCCAGATGCAAGTCTTCCTCCCGTACAATGCCCCCAAAGCCCCACACACACTCATCCAAGTCAAGGATCTAGTTCACACTAAAAATCTGTCTTCCTCTAGCTCTTGTGCTCTAGATTCTCCATCTTGGGTCAAACAGCAAGGGGTTTTGAGATGTTCAACGTTCTCGTGGGACTTCAATGTCAGAAGGGGACTAGTTCACCGACCTTCTGGGCACTATCAGAAGAAGAGGGTATGTGAAATGCTACCTCACCTCTCTGGCTCAACCTGGCCCTTCTCAACAACATCATCTCTCCCTCACACAACCTCCAGCTACTCTGTCTCAGAATATCCCAGAGAGGACTCTAGTAGCCTCCACCTCTCAGGACAGCCTCTGGAAACATCTCAGGTCACTCTCAATGGATACATACAACTGGAGACTCGCCTTACTGAGGAGAGTGATAAGCTCTGACTTCTTGTTTACCAACGGTTGCTGTGAGATCTTCTGGCATCTAAGAGGAACGTGTCTATGATTGTGTGAGTACCGTGGTCATCCCTCTACTTTTATATTGTTTACGATTTTTATACTGTGATGATCGACCTGTATTTTCCTGGCGTGATGGTCTCAAAAATTCCATTACGTCCTGAGGTGTTATCCCACTGAATTTATTACTGCATTGCATTCCAGATGGAAACTCTCTCATATCCTATCCTGTATACCTATTCTTTGCTCTCTTTCCTACCATCTATGTCTTAGACCCTCGTATCCACCAGGTAATTGAACATCAGTGAGACTTAATAGTCAATAGCCTATCTTTCAATACCTCCTGTACAGCATGGTATTTACTTACCGCCTAGTCTCAATCACAGTTAGTACAATTTTATAATGAGTGATGTATATAATAGTTTAGCAAGTCTACAGGATATAATACAACAACTAGTCAGTTGTTATATTATATATCTATAGTCAGTCAGAAAGTAGGGGTACCTCCAGCTCTATATTGATATTATTAATTATTTACTGTCTCAAAGAGATAGCTTGTTTAAATTTAAAATGCTTGAAGCATTTTAAATCCTGTTGAAACGAAGGCAATTTTACATAAATGTGTGTTTAAAATGATTTCATACAGGCAAGTCTCTAAATCTGTTGATGTAAAATACTGAGTGCAAATTTATGTGATTTCATGTTACAGTATATTTATTAATATTGGTTATCTTTCACATTTATGCGGCTTATTGATTTGTCGCTCTAAATGAAGTTATTTGTTATCTGGTATATTTTTTTATATATATTACATAATATATGATAACAAAAGTACTTATGTATTTTATGTAATGATTTGAACTACACTTGGTCTTCAGTACTCTCTTGAGTGCATTGTTGTTGTTGTTTAAGATTCGCTACCTGGAACAAAAAGTTCCAAGTAGCACGGGCTATGGCGAGCCCGTAGTGGACTTGAGTGCATTAGCCTGGTCTGAGCATATGATTTGGACGAGACTCATCTCAACGACTTGCTGTAGTTCAAATCTTTACATAAAATACATAAACACATTGGTGTGAATTTTTTATCCTATGTTATTATGTTTGTGAAAACATATTATCATTATTTATATCACTTAATATTGGTAAATTGTAAACAAAATGTTTTGAATGAATTCCACTTAATGTGAAATATTTCACAAAATCCTCATCATGACAAACGAAGACTTAGCATGAAGGCGATGAGTCACAATAACGTAGGCTAAATTATGTTGACCAGACCACACACTAGAAGGTGAAGGGACGACGACGTTTCGGTCCGTCCTGGACCATTCTCAAGTCGACTTGAGAATGGTCCAGGACGGACCGAAACGTCGTCGTCCCTTCACCTTCTAGTCGAAGACTTAGCATGATGTGGATCCTAGGAACAATGTCACCATGTCCCAGAGTTTGACCACACTCCTCTTGACGGCCTGATCAACTACGTTGTTAGATACTCTTGAACACCGAAAGAGACCGGCAGTTATACCCCTCATATATATATAAGAGGGAGGATGATAAAAAGTCTTGAGTCTTGTATGTTTTTAAAATTGTCTCTCACTAATATCCATTGCACTCCTACTTTTTAATTAGGCTATTTTGCACATTTTATAATGACGTGCGGAGTTTTTTTTTCATTTTTGAAGCCTATCCTAATATTTCCAGAATTTTTCATCATACAGTTTATAATTTATAATAACCTGTGTTAGCCTCTTAATACTGCCATTTTCTTTAATAAATGAGTATTACATCTAAATATTTTGTAAACTGAGTCAATTAATAATTTTGTACAAATGCATACACCTTTACATTAGTCATTACATTCTTAAATTTCAATATAAATTTCAGTTAATATTACTATCGTTAACATTGTTATTAGTATTGTTATTATTACTATAGTTTCTATTACTAGTCCTAACTGCAATTAATGCCATTACTATGCGGCTAGGCCTACTACCTATGTCAGTACTTGGTTTACTACTTACGCCATTATTAAGCACAATACTTATGTCACTATTAACCTTACTACTTAAATCATTACTAGGCCTATCAGTGTTACTATTACTGCTGGTGGTACTGTTAGTAGTACTAGTGTCATTATTGCTTCACAGGGATTTATCAATATATATCACCTCTAAGATCGTAACGGTCAGGCAAACCAGGAATGTATTGATATGTATGTCGATACCAATAACACCTATGTTTCTGATTAGTATTTGCAAAAGAAAAAAATAGTTTTTTTTCTCCACTCACGTTGTCATCAGGGTCGTAGCCTCATTGTGAGGCTCGTGTGGACGCGGAGATTTCTAGAAATTCGTATTATATTTAGTCTATAAGTTTCACATTTCAAATTCTGTCATTGATTTATAACCTTGCCAATATACCTATTACACCTCTAATTGTCGGCGATATGTTATTACATTTGTCATAAGAAAAAGCTTCAGAATCTCCTCTATCTCGCTATAAAAATCAGACTTCTTTAAATTAAGCTGTCTGTTGTCTCCTATCATTTATTGTGTCAATGAATATCGATAGAAATGTAACAATGGCTGAGAAAATTTATGGAGCAGGACGGGCATCGAACCAGTATCCTGGGTATCACCAGACGCGTGCCTTAACCCTTGGTTCATATGCTAAATAAAGTTTACTCAACATGGGATCCGTCCGGATTCACTAGGATTCCAGGATGTGTAACCTTGAGCACATCTTGGTCCACGCCTTAAGCTATACACCTAAGGTTACCAGAGACGTTCGTGATCTTCATCATGCTCCATAGATTGTCTCATACTTAACCTGAGATGTCATTGTGTATGTAACAATTACTATTGTCTGAACTATGTTCTTCATATATGGCACATCACTGTATGACTGGCCCTGACATTTTTATGGGTGAATAACTAATATGATTACTTGTTATGGTGTCCTGTGAATGAGTATGGTACCCGTAGAGACATAGATTTAATAGTATGGTGACTGTAGGTCCATGAATACTGTCTTGTCAGCGTGAGTCATGAGAAGATAATCCTGACTAATTAGTCTTTTGGCCTGTGGGTTGTTGGTGTCATGGTAACTATGTTGTAGAGTCAACTCATTCATTCAGCCTCATTACTGTGGCTCATTTGGGTAACAAGTTTTTGAACAATATATTGGTTGTTCTGGGCCTTTCACCACAAGACCATTACTTCTCATGACCTTGCGTCCACAATTCCAGTGACTCACGTTTGAAACAAACTTATGCCTCAGCTTTGAGCAGCTTCCACATACATCCGCCTGGAAAGTTTGCCCCAAAAAGAGGCACCTAAGTTCCACTCAGATCAAAGGTTATGTGAGGACAGGCAAGCCGTTATCAAAGGATTCCATGAGGTGGAGCCAGCAGCTGCATAATCCATACTCTCTCACTCTAGCTCCATCAAGTGGAGGCAGCAGTAGCACCATCACTTACTCAACATGGTACACCCCCCCCCTACCACCGCTCCATTAGGTGGTAGGGAGGTACCACCGCAGCAGCTGGGGCATCTATACCCTCCCTGGCCCATCGTGGGGCTGGCAGGAGCTGGAGTATCCATACCTCCTCCGCGCTCTAGCATGGGCTCCCTGCCGGAATCTCTTTGACAGTCACAAGTGGACGTGAAGGAAATTAGCTTCCTTTTTAAACGTCCGGGATTTGCTGTTGTAGTGCATCAAATCAAGTTTCCTGTTGCTTATCCACACTAATATCCTGCACACGCCACACTCACCCTGCACGCTGCATATGTACTCACATCCTGAGCGCTCCGCATTCACATCCTTCACTCTCCACACTCACCCTGCACACTATTCGCAGCCTCCATGCTATACCGTAGTCCTATGCATGGAGCACTCTTGACACCTCCTTCATCCTCGTCACATTGCCGCCCCCCCCCCTCCTGCACCACCAGCTCGCCCTCCAACCTAACCAGTAGGAACACAAACTGAATTATACGAGTGTATGTTAACGAGGTCAGCGCATGTATAAGCGCATAATACATTTTTAAGCTGAGAACTCAGCTTTTAGTTTCTCTCTTTTACAACCTCAGTACGAAAGTTTCAATGTAATTTGAGAAATTAACAGATGTGGAATTTCACTGTAATTTCTAATAATAATATTTAAGTTGGGATGATTTACTCACTAGCAGATGAAAGTTTAGAAGTTTTAAAAGCAGATGAAAAACATAAATTCTCGTAAATATTAGCAGGTGATGCACACCACAATGGTTATGCTTCAGTCACATATATTAATTTATATATGAGACACAGACACTCGTCTGAGTCTTCCTCCTGACATCTGTGCTCTGGTGAGGGGGGGGGGGAGGGGGTAGATATAGCCTAAGCTACTCTATCCCTTTGAGATGTATTTTTTCTTGTCTCAATAAACATACTTGAACTTGGACTTGGTGAGGGGGGGATCGTTCTGCTCGTATAACTGCAAGACCCAGGGTCGTTAGGACGAGCAATCAGACAATATTTAAACATTTATATTCTTATGTTGTCTTTTAACTTGCGAACATGAACTGACAGTTTTCCAGACCCACAACCTTGTGCTAGTTGCTTTTAAAACTTCAGGGAGGTCTCTGGTCACTCTCCTACCTGCCAATATTGATCGTGCAACAGGTGTACGTTATAAACCATTGGGCTTCTAATCTTCATACCAAGTTTACCAATGTATAGATATTTTAGATAAATACAAGTTACAGGTAATATTTGATATCTCTCCTGAGCAGTTTATATATTTTTTTAGGGCACCATATTTTTGTTTAACTCCATGCGGTGCAGAGATAAGCAGTCTACACTGCATTCAGTTATCCAACAGAATTATTAATGAGATGCTTATTAATCGACATCGTTATCAACCCTTCGTTCGCTTTAAAATATTCATCCATAGGAATTGTGTTTCAGTTTAGGTGCATTTCGCTCTGACCCAGTTCACAACTTTCATGCTAAAGCTGCCTCTACCGCAGAAGTAACTATCTTCCTAATGTGTTACAATAGCAGCAGCGTACTGTACATGTACATAACCCAGAAAGCCACTGGATGGGTGTAGAGTACATGATAAATGATCTGAAAGTCTGTACTTTACATGTTGTACAAATTTAGTACTCCCATAGCTTTCTGCAACATTATTGTTTCAATTATACATTTTGTGTCTACTTTAAAACATTTTAGTGTTTAGTTTAATATATCTAAAAAGATTCCTTGTATCCCAGATACTAATTACTATGGGCAAATCTACAATAATATTCTTTGAAACCTAAACACTAAAGTATATCCAATAATTTACATTGCCATATTCACCCCTATGCTGTACATCAACACTGTTTACAATTAAGGTTCTGACAATGGATATTCAACATTTTTCAGTAATTTCAGTTGAAGGCAAATTAAGCCTTTTCTCTTAATGGGTTTAAAATTGTATTATTTAAACCAAACATCTCTTTTAAAATATTCTTTCTGGTACTCCAGCTCAATCTTGACCCACTTAGAGCTTTGTGGGACCAAATATAGGCTATAAGGTGTTTCATCAACAAATTCAGTTTCCTTAAACAGTAGTCTAATTGGATTTATATTACAGTGCATAACTTTATTGAATTAGTAATCAAATTAAGAGTCATCGTTAAACAGCCTTCACCTACGTAATACATATAAGCAATGAAAAGAGTTAGAATATTTTGTAGACATATATAATCGACCTATATGTGGTTCATGTAAAACCGTTTATGATAGATATTAAACCCAGATTAAAAGAGAAGTCAGAAAAACTTACCAGTGATGTGATCTGTCCTTGTATAGTCGACTTTAACTTTCCATTTACAGCATTAATAGGCATCAAAAGTATTTTTCAACGGAAATAAATTCAGTTTACAAGATAACTTGCATATATTTTTGGGGAGAGGAGCCACAAAAATCTGCGCTATGTATTAATTAATAATATATATATATATATATATATATATATATATATATATATATATATATATATATATATATATATATATATATATATATATATATATATATATATATATATATATATATGTAACTGAAAACTCCACACCCCAGAGGGATTCGAACCCAGACAGCCAGGAGCTCAATGCACCACGGCTCCTGGCTGTCTGGGTTCGAATCCCTCTGGGGTGTGTAGTTTTATAATTATTATATAATTCTAATAGAATTATTATGTATAATTATAATATTTAATTTATATATGAGAACAAACCAATTTTAATACACAGTATGTTAAAATTGATGAATGCGTCTGCGGAGGTCGGCCGCTGCTTTAAACAGCCTAGTGTGAGGACGGGTTGTCCTATCTCCTAATGCCCCTGTCCACCTAGCAGCAAATAGATAACCAGGAGTTATTCAACACGTGTTGTGGGGTTGCATCCTGAGGAGGGTCAGTAATTCGACCCTAGGAGGATGAGACCTCGATATAAGCCTAACATGTACTATATATATAACCTGGCTGCTTGTCCCTCGACACAGTAAATTATAATTATATTATTATTATACAGTTCAGTTTGGGACAAGAGTGGATTTTACGGTTGTTGTTGTTAAAGATTCGCTACCTGGAACAAAGTTCCAAGTAGCACGGGCTATGGTGAGCCCGTAGTGCCTTATATGGGATTTTACGGGAGGATTTTCATCGCTGAAGGCAAATACAATATTATTTAATCTAAGTATCCGCCGATCTGTTCATCTTACTTAAATTTGTTGTAAATAATATTATTGCCGTTTATTTAATATGAGTCACAATACGCGGGAAATAAATCAACCGCGAAATTATCAGCCAACACAACCCAACAGCCGCTGAGGAGAGTGGCTTACCAATTCTACTCATTTATGCTACCATTAGATATTTGTATATCATTAGGAAATTGAGGCATTATATTTATATACAAATGTAGTTAATTTTGGTAAGTAACTGTCCGGAAAGAAGGTTTATCATGATTTGTATTTGAAATTTAACCATAGTTTCTCGCTTGTTAATTGCAATTGTGCCACATCTCAAAACACAATCGACCACCAACTAAAATGGACTTAAAATATAACCTCTTCACCTCCATATCAAGATAAATTAAAACTAGTAAATAACAAGTGCCAAGCATAGAGGAAAATTCAACGTTCATTTCAACGAGAAAATATTAAATGTTGATCAACTTGGCATTTCGAAAGCGACGACGCGCGAGCGGGAAAGAGGTCCGTCCTCACCAGCTGTTTACTTTACCATGTGTGTCGGAGGCTCTTCAAACCATACGCGTTTTCATAGGTTTATAAGTGACTCTCTTCGCCCATGATCAGAATACATGTACAAGGAGTTCGTGTCGAGGCTGAATGCCAGACAACAGGTGAAGAGTTACGTTGTCATAAGAAAATAGAAGTGGATATGGACGGCCGGACGCCATCAACGTGGCTGGCCCGGAAAGCCGTTAAAATATACCAGGTGAGTGTCTCTAATGCATCTATATTATACTCCAGGGAAGTAGAAGTACATGACGTATATGAGGTTAAGTCTGAGATGGATACCTCTATAATTAATTAATCTGAGATGTGTTTATTGCGAAGAGTAATTGAGTGATAAAAATGAAGGGCTTCGACTAAATTAATCATTTGGCTATTCCCAACCATTCATATATTAGGTTATTAGAAGGGGTTCCCGGCGGTGCCCAGGTCTGTCTGTCTGTCTGACTCCGTCTCCGTTTCCGTCCATCTCTCTGTCTGTCTCTCTTTCTCTTCCCATTTCTCTCCACTCCCTTTTCTTTCATTTTCTTTCTTTCTCGTTCTCTCGCTTTGTCTTTCTCGCTTTCATTTTTTTTATTTATCGCGTTCTCTTCTATTTTATGTTTCTATTCCAATTCCTTTTTCTCTTCCTGTGCCTCCCTCGTTATGTTCTTTCTTTCTCCTCTTCCATCTTCCTGTCCGTCCCACTATACTTTACTTATTTCTTTTTCATTCCCTCAGTCTCTCATTATTTCTCCTTCCCTCCTTTTATTATTTTTCCTTCTCTTTTTCCTCTTTCTATCCCTCTTAGAAAATACACATAAATTAATTTGAACCATTATAAATTGACCACTTAAATCGGACCTTATCACAGACGCATTTTGTAATCTAAATTAGATTTTTCTTGATTGTGAAAATAACAGAACGATCCGAAAATTTGACACGAGAAAGCTGCATTGAATAGCAATTCCACGTTGTTTGTTTGTTTGTTGAGATTAAGCTTTGTTTAGTTAGGTAATGTTTGATGATGTTTGCACGAAGTAGGCTTGGAAACCGGAGGCCTGAAAGGCCAGCCCATCCTTTTGTTTTTGGTAGTACTTATGGGGAAGTTGAGGACCATAGAACATATACCAACGTTTAGCAGAATTAGAAAGTAGATTTCGTACATATTGAATTTTGACAGATTGGAAAATATTTTCTATTTATGTTGCAAAGACAAACTAAACTAACCAAACCTAACCTAACCTAACCTAACCTACCTAGGCCTAATACACAATATCTGAGGCCTAATATAATACATTTGTGTTCTATACTAGGCCTAGGAATATTTAAGTTAATATTTTAGCTCCATGTTTTCAGACTGTAAAGTGTACAATTGTACTAAATTCTACTAATTCCTTATTACGTCAATCTTTGTACTATGGTGCACACAGTTACAAAAACTTCTTTCTAAACAGGAGGATGGGTTGCAAAGGCGGGACCAAAGAGCTATAGTTATACCACACTATGCATAAAGCCAAGCATGATGAGTTCCATCAGTTCAGAGCTTTTTTGCTCTGTCGTCCCACACAAGATGAGGTACAAATAGTATACACTTGGAGAGGTGTACTCTGCATCTCGTTCTATATACACAGAGAGTTTACTTTGGTCAGTAAGGAAGTGTGTGGTGTCATTATCCCTACTTAGGCCTTAAACCCAACACCACCACCAGGACGGAGGAACCTCAAACCTTTGGATATGCGTCAATGCTTGCATCTTAAGTTAGAGAATTAAAGTATGAAAATAAGTTGATAAAGCTAGACTTCACCAAACTTTTGGAGAGATGTAATAGAAGAGACATGATACCGGCAATCCATCCTCCTGTTTAGATAGCACTTTATGTAACTATGTGCACCATAGTACAAACTGGCGTACTAAGCAATTAGATCGTACAACTTTGTACTATTCACTTCATAAGTCCGAAAAATGAAACTAAAAAACAAATATTCCTAGGCCTAGTATAGCACACAAATGTACTATATTAGGGCTCAAATAGTTTGTATTAGGCCTAGGAAGATTAGGCTTGCTTAGTTTGTCATTGCAACATAAGTAGAAAATCGTTTCCGGTTTGTCTAAATTCAATAGTACCTATTTCTAATTTTGAATTACCTTGTACGTCAGTATATGTACAATGGTCCTCACCGTTCCTATAAGTCTTACCAAAACAAGAGTATGGGCTGGATACCGACATAGAGGAGTTTCAGAGGAATTTATTAGATCAAGAAAGGAGACATGTTTAGTATGAGACAAGGCAAAACGCTGAAATATGAATATAAACTTTAGGCGCAGGTGAGTAAGAGGGATATAGAAGCTAGTAGTATTGCCAGAAAAGATAGGATAAGTGAACAAATCCACAAGGGCCGTGACGAGGATTAGAACCTGCGTCAGAGAGCATCCCAGAAGCTACCTTAATCGACTGAGCTACGACATGGTCAAAAGGAGTTGAAACCGAAGTTCTACTGAGCTTACTGGATCCTGCAGCCTCTCCGAGGCACAAATCAGGGTTTTACACAACTCCCCCTTTGTGGATTTGTTCATTTGATGCAACACGCTATTGTCATTTATGTGTGTAGATAGGATAAGTGTTCCTCATCACCTCCTACCTCAGCGCAGACAAGAACTATTCACATTTTTAATTCATTCTCAAAGGAAGCAAAAAAAAAACATTAGACCTTGCGATAACTGACATTAATGGAATCCCCTGAGCATGAACTTCAACGATGAAACCGTTCCCACATGGTGTTCAAAACCAATATTGGAAAGTGGGGTTTGGAGGCCGTCAACCCGATGTAAGGTTAGCCATTTCATCTGCAGATGAAAGAGAGCGTGCGGATGTTCTTGTGGATTTGTGGGGTGTGTGTACTCGCCTAGATGTGCTTATAGGGTTCGAGTTCGAATCCTAGCCTCCTCATTCGAACAATCATAGTTTAATGCAATATCTTCAGTTTCAACTTTTTTTTTGTATATATTTACATTACTCAGTTAGTTCGACCACTTCTTCATGTAACCTATTCCTTTATGGACAACTAAAGCCAGGTTTTTCTTTAATTATATACTATACAAAAAATTCTTATGGAATGATCAAGTTTTCCATTATATTATATATAATTTTTTTTAATTGTAAAGTTAAAACTAGCGTAGAAATATATTAACTTATCCTTAACCTATCTAAGTCAGTAATTAACGTTTTTAATATAATAGAAATATTAATTCAAACCAAATTAATTTTTTTTTGTTTACGTAAAGAAAATTACTTTCCAGTTAGGCAAATCGAGTCCTGCTTACTAGGCTAAGTAGTACGTTCTGGCTATTAGATACAACACACACACACACACACACATATATATATATATACATATATATATATATATATATATATATATATGTATATATATATATATATATATATATATATATATATATATATATATATGTATATATATATATATATATGTATATATATATATGTCGTACCTAGTAGCCAGAACTCACTTCTCAGCCTACTATGCAAGGCCCGATTTGCCTAATAAGCCAAGTTTTCATGAATTAATTATTTTTCGACTTCCTAACCTACCTAACCTAACCTAACCGAACTTTTTCGGCTACCTAACCCAACCTAACCTATAGAGATAGGTTAGGTTAGGTTAGGTAGGGTTGGTTATGTTCGGTCATATATCTACGTTAATTTTAACTTTCTTTGAAATATTGATAAATCCAACGACCTTGTTGAAAGGTGGTACGATGATATTGATTGCTAAGCGAGCCCACGTCAAGGTTCTTAATACTGAAATGGATGATAATGGTAATGTTTTATATGCTAGGATTTCCTTTTTTGACACAATAATTCCTGTACTTAATGTGTGTGCTCCCTCTGGCACCCGCAGGAAGAAAGAGAGGGAGGACTTGTTCTCTAACGAGTTATTATATTTTTTCAGAAATGATACGCGTAACGTTATTTTTGGTGGCGACTTTAATTGTGTCACTTCTATGAGAGATTGTAGCATTCAGTCGAACGCATGTGTATCTCCTGCTTTAATTACACTTTTGAAATGTATTGGTCTAAAGGATGCAAATAGCATTAACGGAGGTGTATATGAATACACATATGTTCGCCAGAATTATGGTTCTAGGCTTGACAGATTATATATGCACTCGTTCCATGATAAAATTAGTTCTTGCAGTACTGTTCCGGTCAGCTTTTCAGAGCACTGTATGGTTGTGGTGAAGCTTGTTATTGACGATCAGGTTAAAGTGGGGACAGGGTCATGGAAGCTCAATTGCAGTCTGTTGCAGAGTAGAGATGTAATTGATAATTTTCAAGTATTGTGGGAACATCTGGTTGGGCAAAAACGTAAGTTCAGATGTCTATTGGAGTGGTGGGACATGTGTAAAGTTGCATGCAAAAGTTTCTTCGTGAAAGTATCCAAACGAAAGGCTGCTGAAAAATATGGTCTGTTAAACTTATTCCAACAAAGACTAAAACAACTTTATGTAAAGGTCAATATGGGACTAGACAAGTATGAGGAAATTACCATTTTAAAAGACAGAATTAACAAATTGAGGGATGAAATATCTGAAGGAGTCAATGTTCGCCTCCAGATTAATGATAGGATGTATGGTGAAAAACTCTCTCCTTATTTGTTACGTAAAGTCAAGAATAACAAGGGTACAGCACTTGTAACTAGTATTAAAGCAGGTGATGGGACGGATATGACAAATACGGATGGGATTGTATATTATGTTCGGGGTGAATTAGAGAAATTGTACAAAAAAGTGAACGTGGACCAAGGTATGCAGGAGTATTTCCTTGGAAAATGTACACGGGTTTTAACCCAGGATGACAACACGTCATTATTGGCGGATGTAGATAAGCAGGAAGTGTGGAGTGTTGTCAAGAGTTTAAAGAAGGGTAAATCACCTGGCTGTGATGGGTTCCCGGCGGAATTTTATTTCTATCTATGGGATGTCATTGGTAAAGACTTTGTACAAGTGGTGCAGTATAGCATACAGCATAGGAAGCTTAGCATGTCACAATCTCATGGGATTATTAAGATGATACCTAAGACGGGTGATTTGCATATTCTAACGAACTGGAGGCCACTTTCCCTACTAAACCAGGATTATAAAATAATATCGAAACTGTTGGCAAATAGACTTAGGATTGCAATGGATAAACTTATATCAAAGGAACAGTTTTGTGGTGTGCCTGGAAGATCTATAATCAATTGTAATAATGTAATTAGGGATGTTGTGTATTATGTGTCTGAGAATAATGTTCCTTCCTCCATGATAAACCTCGACTGGTCGAAAGCCTTTGACCGTGTTGATGTTCAGTTTGTATTAGCAATATTGGATAGAGTAGGAGTGGCACGAGAATTTATTGATTGGATCCGTATGCTTTATAAAGAGTGTCGGAGCAGCGTCTGTATCAATGGAGTCTTAAGTAAACCTTTTTCAGTTGAACGATCTGTACGTCAGGGATGTCCCCTTTCAATGATTTTGTATGTTATATTTCAAGAACCACTGTACTTGGCAATAACAAGCAATGACTTTATTGTTCCACCTCGTCTTCCTAATGCAATGACACTTCCTGTTGTTGGTTATGCAGACGATACAACTATTTTTGTGTCGACAGAAGACTCGGTGGTGAATGTTCAGAATGAGTTAGACAACTTTGAACGAGCGACAGGTGCTGTTATTAACAAGAACAAAACGTGTATGATGGGTCTTGGCAGTTGGTGTAATAAGGTTAACTGGACAGGTTCATGGTTCAAGGTTGTGGAGTCTATTAAAGCTCTTGGGATTTGCTGGTGTAAAACATATGAAACAACATTGGTTACGAATTGGCAAGTACTATGTGGGAATATAATAGTTGCAACGAATATGTTGTCAAATAGGAAATTGACCCTGTTTCAGAAGGCTGTAATAATCAATTGCAAAATTTTGTCTAAAGTGTGGTATTTGTCTCACAGCTTTCCCATAGACAAGAAAAGTGCTATAGAGATTGACAAAACTATTTTTAGATATGTATGGTATGGTAGATACCAACCAATTAAACGAACTACCCTATGTAAAGGTAAGAAAAACGGTGGAATAGGAATACTGAATGTGTACCATAAGTCATTGGCAATTTTATGTGTTACTTTTAGAAAGGAGATAATGCAGAGGGATAGTGTAAATGCACTAGGACATTACTATTGTAAATTACGTGTTAGCTACTTGATACATATGCCAGAGTATACTGACCTTGCTTTTATTTCACCGCACTTTTATTCATGTGCAATTGATGTTCTCAGGCGGATTTGTAATATTGAAGGTTTTTTAATGATGAACAGTAAACACGTGTATGATGTTATACTACCAAATGTAGTTCCTAGAGTAGAGGAGGCATATCCACTCTTTAGCTGGCAAGTAATATGGGCAAACCTTCATGTTAAATTTATTGCCCCAAAACAACGTGAGCTATTGTATCGCTATATTCATGAGACCCTCCCTACTAATGATAGGTTGTTGATGTTGGGCATTAAAGACGACAATAGGTGTGACCAATGTACTGAAATTGAGAATAATATGCATATATTTTATTTCTGTAAGCAGAAAGTTGTTCTTGTAAACTGGATTAGAGACACTCTTAAAGATTTATGTGGACCAAGTATTAGAGTGGAGTTAATGAGGTTTTTAATGTTTCATATTGACATAAAATGCAAGAAAATTAGGAATACAATAATTATGTTACTTTCTGATTACATTTTTTGTGTGTGGATAGGCAGGCAGGAAGGTTACTCAGTAGACAAAATATTGAAGTTCTTGCGAGGCAGGATCAGATATAACATTTGGGGTTTAAGGCTCATGCTCGGTGATGATATAGAAAATTGGTTTACTGAGAATTATATAAAATATATATAAATGTAATATTTTCCCCTGTATTTTAATGTAAGTTTATTCTTCAATTTTTGTAACTCGTTTATAGGGGTTTTCTACAAGATGTTGTTCTGTACTACTGAAACACTTGTTCACTAAGAATTGTAATGTATAATTGCCTTGTAACACTTATGTATATGTAACTTATATTGTATTTTTTTAAATAAAGATAAAAAAAAAAAAAATTTTTAACTCCAATAAAAAAATATTGACCTCATAAATAATGAAATGGGTAGCTTTATCATTTCATAAGAAAAAAATTAGAGAAAATATATTAATCCAGGAAAACTTGGCTTATTAGGCAAATCGGGCTATGCATAGTAGGCTGAGAAGTGTGTTCTGGCTACTAGGTACGACATATATATATAAATATATATATATATATACCCCTTATGCCCCTATTCACCTATATATATAAAACCCTAACATGATAATATTAAGTAATCTTTTGGTAATTTATTAACTAATTTGGCTGTAAGTGCCATATTTATTAGTCTTATTCTACTAAGCTAAGCTTAGATGCTAATGTTGATGTGACAACAACTGTAGCAGATTATATAAATTTGTTATATCCTTTACAATTATGTTTACAGTATTAATTGTAATTTCCAATTATATACTGTAGTTTTAATTTCGAGTATACAGTATTAATTTCCACTATGCAAGTTAGCGTATGTTTTATTAATTGTGGAAAGTTTAATTATGTAGTTAACAGAAATGTTTGTCAAATGAGCTAGTTGCTAAGCGACAACCTCTCATTGTCAAGCGATTACCTCCCCCCCCCCCTTGTTGCTAGGAGACGGCTGCAGGCAGTGTAGCCATGTGGCCGGTGGTGCTGCATCATGCCAGCCCATCCTCCTGTTTTGGTGTTACTTATGGTAACGATGAAGACCATAGTCTATATTCCGACGTACAACGCAATTAGAAAGTAGAAATCGGCACTATTGAGTTGGACAAGCTGGAAAACTGTTTTCTACTTATAGTTGCAAAGATAAACTATAACTAGCCTAACCTAACCTTCCTAGTCCTAATACACGATATTTGAGGCCTAATATAGTACATATGTGTGCTATACTAGGCCTAGGAATATTTAAGTTTGTTTTTTAGCTTCATTGTTTTCCGACTATAAAGTGAATAGTACAAAGTTCTACTATCTAATGGCTAAGAACGGCAATCTTTGTACTATGGTGCGCATAGTTTACAAAAACTACTATCCGAACAGGCTAATGGGTTGATCATGCCCATGCATTAATCATTATTCATCTGCTTTATCTGAAATAACTCTGGTATGATACATTATTTATTAATGACGATATGGGAAATGTATCTAAATCGATTTTAGTCTCTTAATTATTACGGTGGACTGTAAAAGTATTTGTTGGTGATTATTGATGAATGGTGGGTAGCTGGCGACACATTGTGTGGTGGTGGTGTATGGTAAGAGTTGACTGACTATGGCTGGGTGGTCAAGCTAGACCAATCATTATTAAAAAGACCAGCACTTAGCCTGATAAGCCAGCGTGACTATTCCAGTGAAAATGTTTATACTGGAACATAGGTATATATTAGTTTATTCACCAAGATGAGTTTTTTAAACATTTACATTTTTGGGAAGAAGCTTTTCTGGTGTCTGAAAATCCATGTATTGTAAGAGGAGATGGAGTGATGTAACAGGAGATGGAGTGATGAGACCTTGCAGCTTGGATATTAGTGAAGTGAAGAGATTAGTGAAGAGAAGAGAAATTAGTGAAGAGAGGCTTCTTTTTCATCAACTGTCGTTGGTTATTTATATGTTGATAATACATTATCTCCATAGCGTTTCTTATGTGCTGATTTTACTTTGAGGAATTGATTCAATTTGATGTTATGCCGTATTATTAGTGGGATATTACTAGTAGTAGTTTATAATAATGTCTGGGAAGAATTTTGAATTATGGGAAATTTTTTTAGTGATCGCGAATTATGGCGAGTTCATATAAAAATGTAAAGTGTCTTTTTGCATTTGTGTAACTTAACTGCCGGAGCTTTCCTATAAATATTAATTAAGATTCTAATATAAATTTCTTAAATATCTTGCTTCCTTAATGCGTTTAAAACAAATGCTTTACGTACACAACCAACAATCTTCACATGATCGATAAATTCCTGTCTAAAAGTTACTTGATAATTTTCACATACTTGAAGCAACTGGATAAGTTGTAAGCTATAACACATTTATTACTTATAAATCTTCCTTTTTAATCACATCTGATTATGACCACATCTTTGTGAAGATCTATATACAGATTTTGTTGTTGTTAGTAACAGTTTATGGGTGGTGGAAAGTTGCGTTGAACGAATGACTGAAGACAGGTCAGGACGCGAGAATGTGAAGACAGGTCAGGAAGCGGTATGAGTGTGAAGTAAATTACACATGAGAATAATATATAAGACATGTGTTTATCCGTATATCTTCTAATATGTCTTACGCTGCATATTATTTTTGTACACGATAAAACGTCATTCTTATTGACCATTATCTCGGCTCGTAATTTTTGGTGCCTTGCCAGCTGCTGTCGCTTCTGCAATGTTATGAACTGCAACTCTGTTCCTTACTTTCGACATGATATTGCATTTTATATATAACAGTGTCCACCACATGTAGGAAACTTGTTTACCAGAATGTAGGTAAGTTATACACCAGATATAGGATAAGTTTCCGTTGTGTGTGTTTTGTTCAGCAACTGTTGGTAGCACGGGGCCTGACAGCTGAGTGGATAGCGCTCGGGATTCGTAGTCCTAAGGTTCCGGGTTAGATCCCCGGTGGAGGCGGAAGCAAATGGGCAGAGTTTCTTTCACCCTTATGCTCCTATTCACCTAAGTAGATAACCTGAAGAGTTATGGTAGATATTATGGGCAGTTATGGTAGATAGTATGGACCAGTCAACGTAGATAGCCTGTGTAGCTGTCGATGTACACTAACTCTACTATTTTAGAAGTAAAATAGGAAACTTTAGATTATTTATGCATGTATATTAATGAATGTATTAGATTGTAGATAATTTTTGCCAATTTAATGATGATTACAGAAGTTTTCAGGCTAAGTTTATACTTAATAATACACTTATATCAATTTATAACATAATTAGACACATAAATTTAAGAGCTGAACTTTACTAATACAGCACATTTGTACAGGTGTAATAGACGAGAATGCTAGAATCATTGTTGTCAGTGAAGGCTGGACAAACGGTTGGCCGTCCGTCTGTCTGTCTTTCTTTCAAACGTTTGTCTGTCCACTTGTATATAAATCTAATTCACAAAACATTGACACACTCAAGTCATAAGTGTCGAGCGTCTGAGTGCTGGAGTAATGTGCGATACAAGAAACTGCTCTGAGACTGAGGGATCCGTCAGTAGGTGCGTCGCCTTGAGCAGACTAGCAAGAAAGATCTTGAGATAAAGCGAGATGTGAGCAGGATGCGACAGGCGAGAGGGAAGATGTGAAGTCTCTGAACTAAGAGTGTAAGTCGTAATGACGTCAAATCAACAGGTAAAATAAAAAGGTAAGAGGCTCATCCCTGGAACTTACGCCTACCATAACCAGAGACGTGAAGAAACACCTACAAGTTACCACTTAATTGACGCAAACGACATGCGATAAAATGGCTTCAAACTTGCTCTCGAACTTCATTTTACTCCATTGTAATTAAGAATAGACAGCTCCTCTCATTTCGACAGAGAGAGGAGCGAGAGAGAGCTCGGCAGATTCTCCTTCAAGGGAGTCAAAAGGGCCGATCCCGACCACCCTATTAGAACCATATAATCACCCATCACTACGCAAAGAAGAGAGGCTAGCCCCAAATATCTGGCTTCTGACCTTGGACAGACAAACAATTATATAATATGATGTGAACAAGTCTGGGGTGTGCAGTTTTCAGTTGAATATATATAATATAAAATGTCACGTGGTGGAGAAAAAATGGATTACAATAATGGATAAAACGGGAAGCCAGATGTGGAAATCTGCTTCAGCGGAGTGATTCCCTAGATTCTGTTGGGCACATTTTACAGGCTTAAAGGCATCTGTGAACGTTGCAATATAACTCCCATCAGCCCAGTGTGAAGGCTGATCAAAAGACGGGCCTGTACGCACCTTATCCCTCTACCTGTCGCTCTGGAGGGCATCGAACTTTTCCACAAAGAGGGCTCCTGCAGGAACTGACCTGCCAGGGCACAGGCGCTTGCCGAAAAACACATTTGTTGTCCCCATTAGTCTTCATGTGGACTAATGTCAGCTCTAACGACCTTCAGCATAGTGGATACGGGAGAGAAAGTGATGATTAGCTCGGTTAACGCAGTGGGGGGAAAGTAGGAATGGAAGAATGGAATCTTCACTGATGAGTAAGGCATGGGGCAAGAAAGGGAAGGAATAAGAATCTAAAGGTAAAAGTGAGAGAATAGGTTGAAATGAGAAATGTAATGTGAAAAGAAGATATGGAGAGAGAGAGTGTGTGTGTGTGTGTGTGTGTGTGTGTGTGTGTGTGTGTGTGTGTGTGTGTGTGTGTGTGGTGTGTGTGTGAGGGCCGGAGTGCGTGTGTGTGTGTGAGAGAGAGGGCCCGGGTGTGTGGTACAGGACTAGAGGGTGATGGAGGGTGCGATTAAGAAAGGAAGCGAGGTGTTGGGTTGAGAGAGATCGGATGGTAATCCCTGCTCATTGTCCCTCCATGTCGGGCCGTCATTACCAGCGTGATCAAGAGCATTTTTGAGCTCCTTGGTAATCGGAGATCAGCCTTCACTCACCCGCCTCACATTTCTTCGAAATAAGTCTTCATTTCAGAAATGGTTTGCCATCAGCTATTGCCGAGAATTTTCAAAGGTGATTTCCGCCGTTTGTGTTAAGCAGGACTGAGGATTAAAGTGGGCGTTATTATTGTAGTTTATTTGGAAATATATCTATGTTTAATTTGCTGGTGTTGTCGATGTTAGGATTACCGCTGTTGCTGCCCATGTTGATACAGTGTTTAATTAAGCTAGGCAAGTATTTACTTCCAAAACACTTTTGTAATATTTGACACATCAGCCAATCTTAGAAGATGGACACGGAAATTTTATACTGTATTATTATTTACTTACCAACATTTCTAAACACTAAAAGCAGATTAATTAATGTTTGTGAAATTTTACCTGAGGCTTCTGGCACTTCACTTGGGGTTATGTGGGGCAGTTATGGGTATTATTTGACTTTGAGAACGTACATATGTATGTACATGAACGCGCGCGTACGTATTAGCGTGTGTATGTATATGTGTGTTAAGACATGAAGATAAAGGTGACAAAGTTAATTTGAATAATACGAAGGTAATAATGGCTTTACAAGGGGGCGAGACATAGCGTGGCCAGGGGGCGGGACATAGCGTGGCCAGGGGGCGAGACATAGCGTGGCCAGGGGGCGGGGCATAGCGTAGCAGGGGGCGGGACATAGCGTGGCCAGGAGGGCGGGACATAGCGTGGCCAGGGGGCGGTACATAGCGTGGCCAGGGGGCGGGACATAGCGTGGCCAGGAGAGCGGGACATAGCGTGGCCAGGAGGGCGGGACATAGCGTGGCCAGGGGGCGGGACATAGCGTGGCCAGGGGGCGGGACATAGCGTGGCCAGGGGGCGGGACATAGCGTGGCCAGGAGGGCGGGACATAGCGTGGCCAGGAGGGCGGGACATAGCGTGGCCAGGGGGCGGGACATAGCGTGGCCAGGGGGCGGGACATAGCGTGGCCAGGAGGGCGGGACATAGCGTGGCCAGGAGGGCGGGACATAGCGTGGCCAGGGGGCGAGACATAGCGTAGCAGGGGGCGGGACATGGCATGTAATGTATAATAATAATAGAAGAGAGAAAAGTATACTTATATATAAACTGTGAAATATGAAGCAATTATTCAATGGGTGGATGATACAGGATATATTTCTAACTAGAACATTTGAGCGTTTGTATTGCTCCGATGTATTTTAGAACTGGAAATGTTTACAGAGGAAAACGCCTGTGTACATTAGTACACAGGCGTGTACTATAAACTGTAAACCCATATGTTTACATATGGGTTCTGTAGTGAAGTAGTGTCTACGTCCTCGACTCAATCAATGATCCCGGGTTCACTGCCCCGGGCGAGAGAAATGGGTTGGCACGTTTACTTTCATCTGATGCCTCTGTTCACCTAGTATTAAGAAGGTACCTGGGCGTTAGGCAACTGTTGTGGGTTGAGGCCAACGGAAGGACATACCTAGGCCCTAGTGGGAACCTCGATAAGCTTAAGTACAGGCTTCCTGTCCCCGCCATAGGGGAAAATAGGTAGTATGTGAAGACAAACGGTCTTGCTTCATGCAGGTCGGCGTTCAATCCCTGACCGTCCAAATGGTTCGGTACCATTCCTTCCCCCCGTCCCATCCCAAATCCTTATCCTGATCCGTTCCCAGTGCTATATAGTCGTAATGGTTTGGCGCTTTTCTCTGATAGTTCCCTTCACAATCTCAAATATTTCATCACATCTGATATATGGTAAGCCTAACCATCGTTAGAGATGTGCTTTAGAAATGTATTGTCAAGTCGAAACTGTCAGTAGTTAATCTTATTTGGTAATATTTCTTTATGATTGTTCCTGACTTTAAGATACTTGAAAGCAGCGAGAATATTGACCTTGGCTCTTGCCTAGGTCATCGACATCTCTCTGATGGCGAAGGTTTTCCTGAATGGATTGGATAAGTCATATCGAGTCGAGATTAGAGAGGAGTTGCAAAGCTCCCCTTGTCCAGGAGATGAAACGAGGCCATCCGAGAGAGTGGGGCTTACTCCAGAGGTGAACCAACTTGAGGTGAACCCATCCTCTAGCCAGGTACGGTACATTTTATAAGGTATCGTCCCATCCGTTAAAAATATGATGTATTTGTAAGTAGTTTTAAGCCCCGCAATATTGCGACTTTCTATGCATCAGCCTCAATGGGTTACATGGGTTCGTTTTGTACGTTTCTGGTTAAGCAAAAAGTTGCATTTGTTTACGGAATAGTAAGTGAAGAGCTTCGCCAATCATAAAATCATCTGAATAACTAATCACAAATCAAAGACTGCGATGTTTGCTTCTGAATTTGGGTAGAGTTTAAGCAACTATATTTTCAGTGTCACCATGATTGGATAATTAAGAGTAATTTTAAATTGTTCCTAACATGAACATCTTGTGTTTTAACTTGCAGGTTCTAGTGACACATCACCTGGAGGGTTGCAGGTTCTTGTGACACATAACCTGGAGGGTTGCAGGTTCTTGTGACACATAACCTGGAGGGTTGCAGGTTCTAGTGACACATAACCTGGAGGGTTGCAGGTTCACGTGACACATAACCTGGAGGGTTGCAGGTTCTAGTGACACATGACCTGGAGGGTTGCAGGTTCTAGTGACACATAACCTGGAGGGTTGCAGGTTCACGTGACACATAACCTGGAGGGTTGCAGGTTCTAGTGACACATAACCTGGAGGGTTGCAGGTTCTCGTAACAATGACAAGGGCTACAGGTTACCCAACCATACTTAACATCAGGGGCTGTAATTTCTGATACTTAACGTTAAGGACTTCAAGATCTGAAAGGGAAAGACAGACTGGTGATCACAGAAAGGGGACAGGTCAGAGGGATCACTTGGAAAGGGATATCTTGAGGTTATCTTGAGATGATTTCGGGGGTTTAGTATCCCCGCGGCCCGGTCCTCGACCAGGCCTCCACCCCCAGGAAGCAGCCCGTGACAGCTGACTAACTCCCAGGTACCTATTTCTACTGCTAGGTAACAGGGGCATAGGGTGAAAGAAACTCTGCCCATTGTTTCTCGCCGGCGCCCGGGATCGAACCCGGGACCACAGGATCACAAGTCCAGTGTGCTGCCCGCTCGGCCGACGGGGATACTAGATGGTTGATTATAACCAATGTTCTTGCTGTTGTATTGGCCCGAATCATCGCGCATGATCATCGAATCATCATTACTGGTACATAATGTAAAGCTATGGATGCTGTTTGCAATTTAAGTTAATAACGTTGTTTATTCTCGCGCGCCTCGAACGACAACCATTAGCAAAGGTTTCCTTATCGATGGATTCTGTTGTCAATAAACATCGCTTTTGACGTCGATTGGTGTTGCAACTCTGCTAATGAACTGGACTTTTACCACGCTCTTACAACAAGTGCTTTCATCTCCTGGATGGTAACACTTGAGACAACTTTTAAAAACACGGAATTCGTGGAGTTGTTGTGGTTGTTATTGGTACAAATTCTCTAAGCCGCTCTACAGATTGTGTCCATCTTGTCCTGTTCGACTCCAGCTAATGAGGGACGGCAACGATGCTTGGGGGAAATTATTGAACAAAATATGAGCGAGATATGATTCAGAGATAATTGAATTTCTTAACTGTTCAGTTTAGCAAATGATTTAAACATTGCTTTCTAATTAAGAGCGATATTGTCATTTAGCGCTCTGTTTCTTGTTAGTGTCGATGGATTACAGCAAGGGTTGCATGTGTTGTTAATGTATGGATTGACGAATCAGGCTGGATTACAAGTTGTTAGTGTGATGATGGATCACAGGCTGGGTTACAAGTTGTTAGTGTGTCGATGGATCACAGGCTGGATTACAAGTTGTTAGTGTGTTGATGGATCACAGGCTGGGTTACAGGTTGTTAGTGTGTCGATGGATCACAGGCTGGGTTACAGGTTGTTAGTGTGTCGATGGATCACAGGCTGGGTTACAGGTTGTTAGTGTGTCGATGGATCACAGGCTGGGTTACAGGTTGTTAGTGTGTCGATGGATCACAGGCTGGGTTACAGGTTGTTAGTGTGATGATGGATCACAGGCTGGGTTACAAGTTGTTAGTGTGTCGATGGATCACAGGCTGGCCTATTAATAATGTCTGCTTCAATATAACCTAACAATAGAGAGCGAGTGCTTTTAGCCTTGACCCAGCTTCTGTTGGAGTGTGTCTGGGTCGTGGCGCAAGAGGTGGAAAAGTTTTAGTGGCTGTGATGATGAAAATGTGTGTGTGTGTGTGTGTGTGTGTGTGAGAGAGAGAGAGAGAGAGAGAGAGAGAGAGGGAGGGAAGCAGAGAGAGACAGAGATTGAATGCTACAATGAAACAGATGAAAAGTGGAATTTCATAGTCATGATAACCTTTCATACTCTCTGTGAAACCTTGTCGTTTTCAAATTCCTTTGACCTCGTCGTGCCACAGTTACCACTCAAATCACATTTCCAGTCCTACAACCAATCTTCATTTCAATATATATATATATATATATATATATATATATATATATATATATATATATATATATATATATATATATATATATATATATATATATATATAATATTGATGGAAATATCTATCTAGCTAAACTTTGATCTAATCACGCCAAAATTAAAAAAGAATCTGATCATAAACACAAAAATATTTTTTATATTTTTCCGTTGAACTTTATGGATTGTGTTGATGAGCCAAAATACCAATTCACGATAAATGGCTGAGTAAAAATGCCTATAATCTAATCAAACTGAACATTCCTTTCAAATGTAATCTACTTGTCAATGATATTCCTCTTTATCTGTACCCCACCGTTCAAGTATCATGCACGTCCATCACCAAAAAAAGATAATTATAATCTTGGTCTTAGTAAAGCTGCGCGACTTTGAAACATTTGCCTCCACCATCAAAAACCTAAGAGCTCACGAGCATGTGTCTACGCCGACGGCTGAGGCCAATCGTCAACAGGACGAACTGCAGCAGAATATAGGTTTTATAAAGACTAAAATTGCACACAACCTTTGTCAGGTTAATTAAACAACTGGCTGGCCTCAACACAAACAAAATTAGCTGCACTGCAACTAGCTACCAGGACTAAAAAAAAATACAGGAAGAATAATATAATGTGATTCAAAAGTCTGCTCTTCAAGCTCTAGAAAATTTCTGCAAGATCGTCAGTAAGAAGTTCATAATAACAATTATAAATAAGCTGCTCGCAGCACAGAATAAAGGGTTTAGAATCTCTGTTTGGATCCCAGCTCACACACACACACACACACACACACACACACACACACACACACACACACACACACACACACACACACACACACACACACACACACACACACACACATATATATATATGCCCCATTGTAAGGAGACAGACATTGCAGGCAGATTGGCATGTAACAAGGATGAAGTTGTTATCCCGCATCGCGTTAAAACTATATTGTTCCAAACACTCAGGTCTGATTGTAGAGAAAGTACTGACTCCTAAATCTAGTAATTGCACACCGGTCAATTCCTCTCGTTGACGCCCACCCACCCATCAGTGATAGACAGTTGTTTTTTTTAATAAGAGAGAGAAACAGAGAGACCAAGACATATATATATATATATATATATATATATATATATATATATATATATATATATATATATATATATATATATATATATATATATATATATATATATATATATGCGGAAAATCCACAGAGAAATATGAAATGAGGTGAACGTTTCGGCTCTGTTAAAGCCTTTGTCAACACCAGACTGACTCAGTCTGGTGTTGACAAAGGCTTTAACAGAGCCGAAACGTTCACCTCATTTCATATTTCTCTGTGGATTTTCCGCATAAAATGATCAGTGTTTTGTGATCGTCAATTGCATATATATATATATATATATATATATATATATATATATATATATATATATATATATATATATATATATATATATATTGTGTGTATGTGTGTGTAAATCACGAAAATTAACACGTGATGAAAAATGTGACAGTGTCAGACTACGGAGAAAGAATTGAAACAATTCCTGTTCCAATTCTTCCTCCGTGGTCTGACAGTCATATATATATATATATATATATATATATATATATATATATATATATATATATATATGTCGTACCTAGTAGCCACAACTCACTTCTAGGCCTACTATGCAAGGCCCGATTTGCCTAATAAGCTAAGTTTTCCTGAAATTATATATTTTCTCTAATTTTTGTCCTATGAAATGATAAAGCTACCCATTTCATTATGTATGAGGTCAATTTTTTTTTATTGGAGTTAAAATTAACGTAGATATATGACCGAACCCAACCAACCCTACCTAACCTAACCTAACCTATATTTATAGGTTAGGTTAGGTTAGGTAGCCGAAAAAGTTAGGTTAGGTTAGGTTAGGTAGGTTAGGTAGTCGAAAAACAATTAATTCATGGAAACTTGGCTTATTAGGAAAATTGGGCCTTGCATAGTAGGCTGAGAAGTGCGTTCTGGCTACTAGGTACGACATATATATATATATATATATATATATATATATATATATATATATATATATATATATATATATATATATATATATATATATATATATATATATATATATATATATATATATATATATATATATATATGGTGATCATAACGCACAAAATGAGACGTGTTAGTTGAGAGGATGGGTTGGATAGTAGCGATAAGGAGACGTCTCCCTGGTGTAGCAAATACTGTCGAAAGACTAGTAATGTGATGACAAGCGTGGTCGTGACTCAACTTGGGGGGACTATAGTGGTTCACGTGCAGGGGCTTCAGGTTACGTCGAGGACTGTAGCCATACATGGCCCTTTTTTGAGTCTCCAAATGTTAATGGAACCAGTGTTGACCAGACCATACACTAGAAAGTAAAGGGACGACGACGTTTCGGTCCGTCCTGGACCATTCTCAAGTCGATTGTGCACAGTCGACTTGAGAATGGTCCAGGACGGACCGAAACGTCGTCATCCCTTCAGTTTCTAGCGTGTGTGGTTTGGTCAACATATTTCAGCCACGTTATTGTGACTCCTCGTCTGCTTAAAGAACCAGTGCGTCCACATTCCTCGCCGTGACTGGGCGATGCAATTGGGTATACATGTTAGGATCGTAAATCTCATTATCCTTAAGTGTGTTCGCCTTCTCTGTCAGGTATTATACTCCGACAAAATAGGATTGAGAAATACATTGGTACAATAAACTTAATGTTGCCCGCTGCGGCACTTAGCCGAGTATGTTTAGTGAATACCATATATACTACTGCTGATTTTGCCTATTTGTATTTGCTTTATCTGTCTGGAGGCTAAGGTGTATACATTTTCAGTGATATTTAATAACTTTTTGTGACCTGCATAGTTCTGTACAGCCTTACTGTCTTTGGGCTTTCATTTTATAATTTCTTATTAATATAATAATAACTCAATGGAGACGTCTTATTTTTCAGTAAGTGTGTACTTTTATAAGGAGGGGGGGGGGGGAAGTATTCCAGTAGTAAGAGATCCATTCAGGGGAGCTTGCTGGCGTGTTCTACAACTATGGAGCCACAGTTGTTTGGTAATTAGTTCAGCTGTACTGAACTGATCGATGGAGGTGCTTAACGACGCAAGTCCTAAAGTGCCGCTTAGTCTTAACAATAGAGAGAGTTTATTACACTAATTGAACTAGTATTGATAAACGATTGACGAATTGCAACTCTCTAGTCACATCCTCGTTTAACGTTCTACATAATTGATAGTTTTTTCTTTAAAATAATACTGACCGTATGGTGGTAAAACTCAGCAGTTCGTATATACGTTACAACCTCATTAACAACATTTACCAATGTAAATATAGGTAGTTAATTATATTTTAGTGAATGAGAGTTACTTGCAGCACGACATGGTAATGGTCCAATAATGCACTTTAGTTTCAGATGTGTGTGGGATGGGTGTCTGACTTTCAGCCACGTTGTATTAGCTTATTGACAACAGATTCTTGGGGGAGTAGAAATAGCCTAAGCTACTCTATCCCTTTGACACGGGAGACATCGCCCGTCACGCAGGGTGCAGTCGCACCTCCACAGATCTCCAGTATCAGCTCTTGATACTGGTAGTGCCTCAAAAGGGCCACCTCTTACGAGCTATTCATGCCCGTGCCACCTTTTGGGTGGCTTAATCTTCATCTATCCCTTCGAGATGTATTTCTTTCTTGTCTCAATAAACATACTTGAACTTGAACTTGCAGATACTTGCTGTTGTGAAGTTTTATACATTTTAAATTGTCCGTGACATTGTATGTTGTTTTGGTTCTGTATTCCATCACGTTAAATTTGAAATGAAACAATGAGATTATGAGTACACACTTCCAGCTATGTTTGAGAAAATGAGTATGTCTGTAGCCAGTGAACAGTATATAGTTAAATCCCTTTTAATATATAGTTGCCATTTTAGAGGACCAAAAGTAATTGGGTACCATGGCTGCTCTGCTGTTTCTTGGCTAATTGTGTGTCATTGCAGCGTTAGTTCGTGCACAGGAGAGGCAATAAAAGGCCTGAAATTAATTCTAGGTGTAGCATTTACATTTGGAGTCTTTTGACGTTTTCTCTACCCGTGAGGATCAAAGACGTGGCGATGACAGTATAGTAAGTCATCACGAGGCTGAAAAATCTGAATTACTCGATCAAAGAAACAGCCAAAACATTGGATGTTTGGTCCACTAAAGATGCGTCCTCCGACAATGCTCGTCCGTGCAGCCTAAGACCAGAGACGCATAGAATTAAAGACGTTTTCAAAAATGTTAATCTACTGCATGTTAATTAAAAATGTTTTGTTTCTCATAGATAATTATATATAATAGGGAGTTCTATGTATAGCCTAGGCGTAGCCTAGGTTGTTTATGGTCTGTTGGCAATTAGTTGTATTTGCAAAACGTGGGCAAAGCATTCACAGATTTGAACAGAGATCGTCATCGAAGCACTGTTCGAGAAATGTTCCAACGTCATCACTTGACTCCTGTGCAAAACACTTTTAATCATAAACAGTAAGTGTGGCGGCAAGATTAACAAGCATTTGGCCTTTGTTGGTGAGGACAGCAGCCAGTCCTTATCTTATCTCTTAGTGTTTGTCAAGGAGATGAATTTTGAGTATCAAATCAAGCAATTCAGTTGATTATTGAGTATGTCAAGTTCGTCGCACTCAGTTATTGTGTGTCTAAGGTCGTCTACTACATTGGTTACTGTGTCTAAGATCACCTCTGTTGGATACTGTATCGTAATGTCACCTCCTGTGTTGGTTACTGTGAGTCTCAGGTCTTCTCCTGTGTTGAGTACCGTGTTGTCATATGCCGCTATTCGATAACCATCTTACAAATGCACCAATTAAGCCAACATTGCCCTTGCGCCTGTAACGTTCAGCGTCGAACTTGTTTAAATATTTCAACCTGAGCATTTGATCACGCACCGAGAGCCTGACTTATTCATCCGTGACCGGCTGCGAGAGCAGGACACAAGCATGGTACCAACCTTCCTCACACCCATGCATTCCCCCCAGGCTACCAAGCGTACGCTCTTTCATGCCCCTAGGCTTCCACGCACTTCCAGCCACATCCCCTAGGCTTCCTTCAACACCCCTACATTCCTAGGCTTCCCTGAACACCCCTACATTCCTAGGCTTCCTTGCACACACGCTCGCCTACATGAACAGGCTTCCAAAGACACACACACCCACACACCTCTACATCTTCCTAGCTTCCTCACTTCCCTACATTCCCATTACTTCCCAACACGCTCCTCTACATTTCTCTGGCTTCTACACACGTCCCCCAACATCTCCATGCTTCCTCGCGCTCTTACTTATATCCTCAGGCTTCCACACACTCCCTTGCATCTCTCGGGGTTCTTCACACACTTCTCCACATTCCTCCGACTTACACACTTGCAAACATTCCCCTGGCTTCCATATATATACACCCCCCGCCCATACATCTTCCTAGCTTCCATTTACCTACACATCCTGATACTTCCCTGTCTTTGGAACCTCCCATGTTTTTCCTCTTGTTTTGATTCAGTCATATCCATTTTACCCATCTAGTATATTTATTTTGTATATATATATTTTATTGATGGTGTGTTGATCATATGGACGAAATATTGTGATGAAGGTCATATAAATGGGTTATTTTGCTGTCATCGCCAGAGTTAAGTTGATTTTTAGTCATATCTAAGCTGCTGAGATTAATATTGTATATTTTTATGAATCTACCAAAGGAGCCATATCACTCAAGGTAATGCACATTGTTCACTAATGGGCTGAATAGGCCACAGGCCTATTTTTTTATATCTCGTTTACCAAGTCCGCATTTTCTGATATTTTCCATCCTACACAGATCTGGAAATGTGTATACGCGTGTTATAGTCACTTGTAGGCTTCATCTGTCTCCTGTAAATACACAGTTGAGTTGTTCATTCAGTTGACTCAATCAATAGCTACGTTGCAACTGTGATCATCTATACACCCAGGTTAGTGTTCTAGGGCTGACATTGTAACTATAAGGAGGAAGGATATCTTGAGGTTATCTTGAGATGATTTCGGGGCTTTTTAGTGTCCCGGCGGCCCGGTCCTCGACCAGGTCTCCACCCCCAGGAAGCAGCCCGTGACAGCTGACTAACACCCAGGTACCTATTTTACTACTAGGTAACAGGGGCATAGGGTGAAAGAAATTCTGCCCATTATTTCTCGCCGGCGCCTGGGATCGAACCCAGGACCACAGGATCACAAGTACAGCGTGCTGTCCGTTCGGCCGACCGGCTCCCTGGTCTCCCAGGATAGATGAAATTGTTTATGTAATAATCTAAGATGAGGTCTGATAAAGACCTTTTGTGCCCTCTGTAATGCTTTTTGCGCTACCGCGCAAATCATCTCAATCATATTGAGAAATCATCTCAATCATATTGAGAAATCATCTCAATCATATTGAGAAATCATCTCAATCATATTGAGAAATCATCTCAATCATATTGAGAAATCATCTCAATCATATTGAGAAATCATCTCAATCATATTGAGAAATCATCTCAAGATAACCTCAAGATAACCGCTCACAGGATGGGTATGGGGTGCACAATAAAGTAGCCGCCTTCGGCGGCAACAATCAAAGCATCGCGTCGATGTATTATAGACCATTTTGTGTGTACCTGCCTATTTGTGCTTGCAGTATCGAGCATTGACTCTTGGATCCCTTGATGTGTGTGTGTGTGTGTGTGTGTGTGTGTGTGTGTGTGTGTGTGTGTGTGTGTGTGTGTGTGTGTGTGTGTGTGTGTGTGTGTGTGGCCACTATGAAGGGGTGTTGTGGAAAGGGCGCGGATGTCTGTGTGAAGCTGCGAGAATGCACGACGACCTAAAGGTTCAAGGTCACCAACATATGTCGCTCTTGTGAACTAAGCGCTTTGATCTTCAACGCCAGACACGTGTTCGATAGATATCTGTTCTGTTTAGACGAATATTCCTTAGCGTTATTATTTATAATTATTTTATCCAATTTAAATTTAAAATGCAATATTCACTGAGTAATTAATATCTATTATTTTACAGCTAAATTTGTTGAATGGTGGTCGTGACTTACGTGTGTTTGTGTATAGAATTATCACATTCGTGCTTCACCCAGGGTGAAGTTGTGCCATTAAGTTTCTAAATGTACAGTACGAATAGTTAAGCCAGGGATCAAAGCTTACAAGAGAAAGTAAAAGCCCGACTGGTTGAATATCGGAATGGACAAATTGCTAAATGGCAGAGAAATGGTGTCCATCGTACAGAAGTGTTCCTAAAGACACACCCGGATCTGTCAGGAAAAGATCGTCAATTATAAATAGGAGTCAATAAACGGACGCATCCGGATACTGGAGAGTTCACAGATAACCGGGCTGTTACCTCCGAACTCCAGAGAGTTCACATATAATCAGCTTATTGTATCCGAACGCTGGATAGCTCACAAACCAAACGTATATAAATTCAATATATTGTTGCGTGTTTATTGGTGAGATTGAATGTTCGGAAATTTTGTGAGTTGAGGTTTTCGCAACTTTATAGATGGCGTCTCAGAAATACAGAAATGCAATATCTTCGTATTTAATCTGCTGCTTTTGAAATATAATGTATATTATGGTAGCAGATTTGAAAACAAACGTTAAGTTGTTGTTAAGGTTTCTTAGAAAAATATGTCAACAGTCCTTCGATCAAATTGCTTCAAGATTGGAACGCGCTTGTACTGTATTGCGCTAGCGGTTTGTACCGTGTTTGTCTTGGTAATTTACATTTTCTTAGTGCAATGTTGGGACAGTGAAGAGACACAGATAATAGTTTTTGGTTAATATCTTGATGCGTAATCAACGTTTCTTTAAATTTAGTGCACCTGCGCCTTAGGGCTCCAGTGCTGAAATTTATGACTTCAGATTTAATATACAGTGTCTTGGGATCCTGTAGTATGTTGGTCAGATTGTCTTCGTCTTGTAACAGATTTTAGAATGTAGCTTAAGATATACAGTATTTGAATGTCTCATATAAATACCTGGAATATGACCCATTCATGCAGTAAGTCTTACAGTATTTTGTATTTGTTATACAAATAACAATAGGACCCATCTCTGTTGGGTCCTATTGTGGGCTTTATTGACTTCTTTGGAGAAGCTTTCCTCTATCTTCAGTGTTAATTGTGAAGCAGGGAAAGGGAAGTTGTGAGGAGAAAGCACCAAGCCATTTGGACTATGTCACTTGGGAGGGATCAGGATAAGGGTCTGGGACGGGACGGGGGAAGGAATGGTGCCCAACCATTTGGACGATCGGGAATTGATCTCCGACCTACATGAAGCGAGATCATTGCTCTACCGTCCAGCCCAAGTGGTTTGGCGTTAATTATGGGGGCCATTAGTTTCTGTCAGTATCCTAACGCTTCGATAAAAAATAGGTTTAGATGTGGTGTACGCACGTAGTGGGAACCACACCTTCTAGCAAACAAATGGCTGCTAAAGTTCAAACCCAACAAGTGTAAGGTAGTGAAGATGGGAAAGGAAAAAATGTAGATCAGGAGGTTCTACACCATACGGGGAAGGCAACTACAGGAACTGGAAAGAGAATACAAGTTTCGGAAGTGAATTTAATTCTAACACAAACACCAAAGGCACACACATAAGCAGAGTAACATCGGTAGCGTGTGGGACACTGGCGAACAAGAGTATGGCATAAGAATAAAGGATTGTGTCAAGGCGATCTATACAGCCTTTTAGACTAATACTGGACTATGCAACACCGGCGTGGAATCTGCAACTTTTGAAACACAAAACAAAACTCTTAAGAAGTTCAGAAGTTTGCAACAAGATTAGTGCCAGAGTTAAGAGGCTTGTAACTCTTCCTCCTGAAATGATAGTACTAATAGTAACTACTTGCTCTAAAGTTCCAGTATGTAGTGATCTTCTACCAAAAAGTTTACTTTTATATTTTTAATTTTGTAGTTCAAAAAGAATATAGCTAAAAACCAAACAACATTCCTAATCCTAGTATAGCACATAGATGTGATATATATTAGGTCCTAAGATAGCGTGTCTTAGGTCAAGCATTACTAGGAGAAGTTAGGTGTGATTAGGTTAGGCTATGTTCGGTTCTATTTATATTAAAAAGTTTGGCATTTGGGCAAATTCACCAACATCAACTTCTTGGGAGTCCCCGCTACATATTGGTACTTTCGACCAAGTAGGTTACTATAAGTACTATCATATTAGGAGTATGACTACTGGAGGATTAACCTACGAGGAGAGGTCAAAGGAACGAAATCTCATAACCTTTGTGTCCCCTCAGGTCCCCTCACTGTATAGTTCGTCTCTAGTAACCTTTTCGAGGGGTTTGTTTATTTCAATTCATTTTTTTGGTTAGGTAGGTGCTCTCATTGCATTATTTTTCTTTGGTCCTCACTTTGTATGGTTTTACAAGCCACGCTCATTGTATGGTTGTTTCAGGTACTGTTGGTGTATGGTTTTACAAGCCACGCTCATTGTATGGTTGTTTCAGGTACTGTTGGTGTATGGTTTTACAAGCCACGCTCATTGTATGGTTGTTTCAGGTACTGTTGGTGTATGGCTTTACAAGCCACGCTAATTGTATGGTTGTTTCAGGTACTGTTGGTGTATGGTTTTACAAGCCACGCTCATTGTATGGTTGTTTCAGGTACTGTTGGTGTAAGGTTTTCATATATCACCCCATTTGATGTTTTTATGTTCCCACATTATTTTGTTTAGTTATAGTTAATTGTTTATGCTGTTTTATATAATTTATTTTTTACTTTTTGTATTTTGATTCTCGTACATGATTTCTCCCATTGTAGTTTAGTATTGACTTAGATTCTATCATGTAATTCGATCCCTTCATACTAAGGTTTTGTTGTGGTTATAACTCTTTGTCATATTATGGGAATGTTGTTTATCACTTCGTATAGTGGTTATATATTAGTATTGATCCCCTCGTTTGAAGGTGTTATGCGGGTTTAGATCCTCTTGTACAAAAATGGTGTAAAGCCTTTCATTTCATGTGTGTGTGTTTCAGCCCCTAACTAAGCTGTTTACCATTTTGATCAGATTGCTTTAATTCGTTTGAAGAGTCTCTCTCTCTCTCTCTCTCTCTCTCTCTCTCTCTCTCTCTCTCTCTCTCTCTCTCTCTCTCTCTCTCTCTTCCTTTCTTTATTTCTCTTTCTTTCTCTTTCTCTCTTTCTCTCTCTCTTTCTCTCTTTCTCTCTTTCTCTCTCTCTTTCTCTCTTTCTCTCTTTCTCTCTCTCTTTCTCTCTCTTTCTCTCTCTCTCTCTCTCTCTCTCTCTCTCTCTCTCTCTCTCTCTCTCTCTCTCTCTCTCTCTCTCTCTCTCTCTCTCTCTCTCTCTCTGGTAGCGTTCTAACTTAGTCTCCAGCAAACAGTAAATAATGCCGCACGGCCTGTTTGAATCTGACGTCAAGTATTCCTTTGACGTCATAGTCTAGAGCCACATCTGTCGTCTGCTTGGGAACGTGAACTTTCATGTGTTTTGGTGTTGTGGAGTGAAGGGGCGATCATCCTGGTGGCGATCCTGATGCTGGGGTAAACGATCCAAGGAGACGTGTGAGGCCTCTTTCGCCCGGCTCCCTCCTCTCTCTTGAGGTGATAACAGAGAGCTCAAAACACATTCGTATGGCGTAAAAAGCCTTCATTAATTCTTCGCATTGTGTTCTCACATAACATATTTCTCTGTAACAAACACACGGATACATGCGAATATTTGCTCACACACATGCATGAGAACAACAACACCACATCAATGTACTTTAGCGGTCGATTAAGCAGCTCGTCCTCATAAATAAAGGCCAAAAGAGATTCCATGCACCCACCAAACCCCCCTGTTTATGAATGAAAAACGGTTTACACACGACTCCCAACTGATGACGTTTGAAGCACTTCTCTAACAGTGCTTCGCTGACGACTTTAGTTCGAACCACAAAGCTGTAAATGCTTCACCCACATTCTACAAATACGAATAATCGCCAACAGAACCTAAAACATCATACCTAACCAATGCCTAAATATGCACAATATGTTAATATATAATTATATTAATTTATATCTGAGGAAATTACTATTTTAAATTAACATAATGTAAAAATTTATTAATGCGTCTTTGAGATCGACCGCTGGATGAAATGAACATAGACTGAGGACGGGTTGCATTAAGAGTTGAAAGGTGGGACCCAAGAGCCATGGCTCATCCCCAAAATACAACTAGAAGTACAACTTAAGTAAGTATAGCCGCTCTTTTGCCTTGACAAAGTAAGAGAGACAAAAATAGATAGATGCTGGTTAGAATTGTAATTTACCTTTGGAAATGCATCTCAGTCATACGATGAGTCACAATAACGTGGCTGAAGTATGTTGACCATACCACACACTAGAAAATGAAGGGACGACGACGATACGGTCCGTCCTGGACCATTCTCAAGTCGATTGTGATCACAATCGACTTGAGAATGGTCCAGGACGGACCGAAACGTCGTCGTTCCTTCACTTTTTCTAGTGTGTGGTCTGGTCCACATCTCAGTCACATCCTGCGGTTGAGTGCTCAATAAACCACTGCATTATATTTACAACGGATCTCTAACACTGTAGGACACACGAAAATGTTTATATGCTGCTTATCTTTGTATAAATGTATAGCTACATCTGCGATATGAGACACTAAAAACAAACACTTGGGTTTTGGTGATGTGCTTCCTATGAGAACACGTGTGCCATTGACTGTATGTTCAATGGCACTCACAGGATGAGTGGCATTAACTGTATGTTCACTCACAGGATGAGGAGCATTAACTGTATGTTCACTCACAGGATGAGTAGCATTGCCAGTATGTTCACTCGTAATAAGTGACACGGAACAATCAATTTTCCCGGCGAGTTGAATTTGATTCTAAAACAGCTTTTCTAAATATATATTTTCCTAACATCCCAGCATCGTCAAACATGTTCCTAGTTATAAATACAATTATAGGTAGATATATGTTGTCTGATATGTCCGTATATAAAGCGTATAGACACAGACATTTTAATAACATAAAATATTTCATCAGTTAGTTCATTACGCTACAAATACAATTTTTGTTATGACAGTGTTAACAAATTCTTAACGAGAAACACTGAAATATTCCATAAATGGTAGCCGGGCTCTTAGATTGACAGACAAACCGACAGACAGACGGATAGAAAAGCTGACAGACCCGACGGATAGGCAGTCAGAACGACATATAAACAATCTGGATATTTAATTTGGAAACTACATTTACCTTGTTATTCCCGCCTCGTTCGTCCGAAAAAAATATGTTTGATGTGAATAATATTGTGTGGGAGCAATATTGGCTGATAACCTAGAGTCTGATGGGACTTGTGATGGGCTGAGGTCGTCACGGTCAGTTTGATGAGACTTGAGACATCTTCTGAAATTAGTTTGGTGTGGCTCTGGACACAATGCGAGGGGAACAGTCTGATGTATCGCGATAGATTAGGGGTCACAGAATGCCAGTCTGGTGTAAACTTGAATCGTAAATGACCAGTGTGACCTTGATGGACTCTGTCACGAGAGATCAGTCTAGTGCCCCGTCGGCTGACCTTCAAGCGCTCGGCACACTTGCCTCGACCAGTTTCAGTTTCAGGAAACCGTTTTCAATCGTTTTCCTGAAAGTACAATTGAGCTTTTAACATCTTTACTTAGCGTGACCTTGAGCTACAGAGGGCTATGTAACTGGTACAGTTGCTGATGCTTCGACCACTCGCAAACACAAATGGCTTCACCGACTCGTGTGTGTGTGTGTGTATGTTTGGGAGAGCAACAATATGGAGTATTAATTTAAGCGAGTGACAGAGTTGGGGAGAAAGCTTAGGCGAGAAATTATGAGAAGTTCCCAGAGGGTAAACAAGATCAATTACAGCGGCACTATCAACACACATTAACATAAAACTGGCTTGCAAGTTTTGCGGAGAAACCATATTTCTATTGGTGGCAACAGTGTCTCAAGTTTAACATCTATTCAGTTTCAGGAGCTATTTCACAGAACACTTGTTTTACAGCTACACAAATTACATAATCTTACATCAGCAAACCACTAAGAGGCGTCTGTGAAGATATCATTTGGAAAATAAATGTTTTCTTTTATTTTTATTTATTTCTGGTCTTGTGCTGAGCAGAAACTCCATCCCCAATATCGGTACACTTCTCTTCTTCCTTCTCATTACTAAATTTTAAGATGAGGATCTCCGGTAGGTTGATAGGTTTTCGGTTAGTAGGTCTTCGGTTGATAGGTCTTTGGAAGGTCTTCGGTTGGTAAGTCTTAAATACGAAGGACCCCTGGAAAGTAGAATCCTTGGAAGGAAGGATCGCTGGAAGGTAGGACTCCTGGAAGGTAAGACTTTGAATTCCTGCTTTGAGGATTCCCGGTAGCTGGTCTCTTCATCAGGATGGAATACGGACATAAAAACCCAAGCGTTGTGGTATGGGATATTTAGCTCTCCCATTTCAGGGATGGGAACGTAGGGAAGAATGGGAAGGGTGGGTGGGAAGGATATAGTCGGTGCTACGAATGGGCGACATTACTCTTGATGGTCAGCGTTCATGAGCGTGTACTTGAATCACAGCTTAGGTAGATGGCCCCTCTAGTGTCCTGTAATTATGACTCCATTCCTCCAAAAATGGAGAGGAAGGGGCGTGTGCTCACCTGGTTGTACTCGTCTAGTTGTGCTTGCGGGGGTTTAGCTTCGGCTCGTTGGTCCCGCCTCTCAACTGTCAATCAACTGGTTCCTGAGCCTATTGTGATGAATCATATGTACATTTGAAATTGTGTATGGAGTCAGCCTCCACCACATCACTTCCTAATGTATTCCATTTGTTAACTAACCTGACACTGAAAAAATTCTTTCTAAGGTCCCTGTGGCTCATTTGGGTACCAAGTTTCCACATGTGTCACCTTGTCCAAGTTAAATAATGTGTGAAACCCGTGTTAAATAATGTTTCTATCTAACCTGTCAATTCCCCTGAGAATTTTGTGTTGTAATCATGTCTCTCCTAAACCCTTTATACTGTCTACGTGAGATTAGTCTTAAAGTATTCCGCCCCATCATGGAGTCCCCACCTGAAGAAACACATAAGGAAACTGGAAAAGGTTCAGAAGTTTATGACGAGGCTCGTCCCAGAATTGCGAGGGATGAGGTATGAAGAGCGACTGAAAAATTGAACCTGAGACTCTATAAAAATGGAGAGGGGGGGAGACAT
This sequence comes from Procambarus clarkii, assembly GCF_040958095.1. NCBI lineage: Eukaryota > Metazoa > Arthropoda > Malacostraca > Decapoda > Cambaridae > Procambarus > Procambarus clarkii. The sequence continues at coordinate 17,597,742 of NC_091235.1, forward strand.
GATAGAGACGTATAAAATACTTACGGGAATTGACAAAGTGGAAATACTGTAGGTGAAATGCTCACACTGAATACCAACTGATCAAAGGGGCATGGGTGGAAGCTTGAAACTCAGACAAGTCACAGGGATGTTGGAAAGTTTTCATTTAGCATAAGAGTAGTGGGAAAATGGAATGAACTAAAGGAGCAGGTTGTAGAATCAAACTATATTCATCATTTTAATAGTAGATACGATAGAAAAATAGGACAGGAGTCATTGCTTTAAACAGCAGGCACCTAAAAAGGCGGGGTCCAAGATCTGTTGTTTGATCCTGCAGGCACACAAAGGTGAGTGCGCACGTACGCACACACACACACACACACACACACACACACACACACACACACACACACACACACACACACACACACACACACACACACACACACACACACACACAAACAAACAAGGGGCTGTTTTTAATCATTTGATTATTTTATGTCTATCTTGATCCATTGTTGACAAAGTTAATAGCCATTAAAGCTTCTGTCACACAGGCAGAAATAAGGTGAATGTTTTCCGTTATGTTGATGATCCAGTTCTATTGGTACCGGCCATTGATGCTATGAGAAAATTATATAAGTATATGAAATATATATATATATATATATATATATATATATATATATATATATATATATATATATATATATATATATATAGTGTTGAATACAACCTCACGTGTTCAATCTTGCCTAATGTGTTTTAGTTACTTCGAACTCACTGGACTCATTTTATCCAGATCTTAAGCTAAAATTACTAGGATGAGAGATCCCAGTAAAGTGTTGTGAAAAGATTCTGTGACATAATATATCATCAAAGGGACCACTAGTATAGTTTGATGTTGCTGTCAGAGATCTGAAAGTCACAACAAATGTTATTATGAGTGAATTTGGTCATCTTGATACTTGGTCAAAAGTAAAGCTATTTACCAGTCAATGATAAAGCCTGTTTGGCTATGAACTATGGGACCTATGAAGTGTTGACCCCTGATGAACTTAATTGTCAATGAAGGACAACTTCTAAAGGTATTTTGAGAGTCCCTCTACACTCTCATTGCACTCGATGTTGATGTGGACATCAACCTGGCTTGATGACCACACTTAAACGTAAAGAAATAATTCGCGCATCATTGATTACTCGAACGTTTCCAGATATATGTTCTTGATTGTTGGAAATACACCTCAACACTGAGTGAAGTATTCAATGGTACAACAAGTCTGCGGGATAGAATAAATAAACTAGTCCGCAGAGAAAGCAGGGAGACCTCTGATTGAATATTTGGAATTATAAAGGAATTACCGTCACAAAGAAATGGCTTACTGACATTTTATTTTTAAATCCTATTGAAATCAGATGCATGTTTCATGAACTGAGTGGTCAAAGTTTTTTGATCGAGGATAGGTCCAAAATATGTTGATGTATAATGTTAAGGGTGTGCAAATATGTATAACTTTATTGGTATAATTTGTCTATATTACTTCTTTAAATTGTCTTTATCATCCTAATTTTGTGATATGTGTTGCTAATATCATCGTTCTACTGGTATACTATAAGTTTTTTATATGGCTGTAACACCTGTTTGCTCCAGCTACAGCTGTAGCGAATTTATGATTTTGATAAATAACTAGCAAACACAGTTTATAAATCTAAATCTTGAGTATATATTATATAATTATAATGATTACGCGCTGTGCTCTTATGACATATATTAGGTAAATAATATACCGTAATTTTGTCTAAAGTTAAGAATGAACATGTTTTGTATTTCAAGTTCAGTTTGAATAAGGGAGTCAAAAGTGCGTGTTATACAGGTGGTTGAGCGTGGGAGATGTATGGGTGGGAGGTCAGGTGTTGTATGGGTGGGAGGTCAGGTGTTGTATGGGTGCAGAGCGGGATCTGAGAAGGGAGAGTATAGTGGGTGAGGAGGCAAGAACTGAGAGGGGTAGTTAGAAGTGAGTCAGGTGGTGGAGCGGGAAGATGGGTGAAGAGCTGTGGTGGACGATAAAGAGAATTGTTACTGTGTATGTGTAAGACACTGGCCGATAACGATGGTTGCTGGGGTGTCTCAGTTCTGGGGGAGGTGAGGTGTAGTTATGCTGGTGTGTTGAAGCTGATGTGCTACACACAGTCTTTGTACCACCAGATGTGCTATACATAGCCTTTGTACCACCAGATGTGCTACACACAACCTTTGTACCACCAGATGTGCTACACACACAACCTTTGTACCACCAGATGTGCTACACACAGCCTTTGTACCACTAGATGTGCTACACACACAACCTTTGTACCACCAGATGTGCTACACACAGCCTTTGTACCACCAGATGTGCTATACATAGCCTTTGTACCACCAGATGTGCTACACACAGCCTTTGTACCACCAGATGTGCTACACACAACCTTTGTACCACCAGATGTGCTACACACAGCCTTTGTACCACCAGATGTGCTACACACAACCTTTGTACCACCAGAAGTGCTACACACACAACCTTTGAACCACGTGATGTGCTACACATAATCCTTGTATCAATCGTGGTGGATAGTGTCAGTTGTAGTCGATACTGAATAATATCAGTTGCAGCGTATAATAATATATATGTGGACATTACAAAAGGGTAATAAAGTTGGTGTTGATAGTGCCTCTGATATGAATGTGATGCTGGAGGCAAGGCACACGAGGCAAGCTGTTACTTTTGCACAGTGTGATTGAACCCTTTGTAAACAATGGCTCAAGAACTACAAGTGGCTGTAAGCACAACATATCACTGGAGAGTCTGTGTTTTGGTCTGGCTGTTGATTTATGTACGTATGTTGGTCTGCTTGTCTGTGTCTGTCTGTCTGTTGGTCTCTTTGTGTATGGTTTTTGGTCTGTGTCGGTATGTTGGTCTGCTTGTCTGTGTCTGTCTGTCTGTTGGTCTCTTTGTGTATGGTTTTTGGTCTGTGTCGGTATGTTGGTCTGCTTGTCTTTCTGTTTATCAGCCTGTCTGTCATCCTGCCTGCCTGGGTCTGTGAGTATGTGTCTGTTGATACGTCTCTCTAGTAGTGTGTCCATCAGTTAATGATGTCTTTCTGTTAGTCTACCAGTTTGTTGGTCCGCCTGTTGGTTGGTATATCTCTTGGTCTGTCTGTTAGTCCTGCCTATCTGTATATATTCGTCCGAGTAGAGTGCAATGACTCGGCATGTTCTCTAAGACACATTATTATTTTTATGATTATTGACTACAGTTGAACAAAGCATCAAGTGACAGCAATGATCAAGACTAATATAGTTTAAGCTGAGAGTGTAATAGTCCAAGATGAAAGTGTATTAGTCTACTCTTCCAACTTAGCGTTTATCTACATGTATTTCTGACTTTTATGGTGAAGGGGGGATGAGAGGGGTGAGGAGAGGGGAAGTGGAAGCGAGAGGGAAGGGAAGTAAGAGTGAGAGAAAGTGAGAAGGGAAAGGAAATTAAAGAGGGAAAGGAAGTGACGGTATTTACAGGTGTTGAAATGAGTTGAGGTCCGCTTTTGGTATATTTTAAAGCTTCAACAGTAATGAAAACAATATACAAATAATAATAATAATAATAATAATAATAAATAACAACAGTAACAATTATTTCAAAATAATTAATAATGATAATGACGACAGGCACAACAATTGTGATGTAGTTGTATTAGCATAAATAATATCGATAATGTCAAATGATATGTCATCCATAACAATACTCGAGTAATAATTATTTGAATTATTAGTACGAGTCCAGCACCGCTCTGGGCATCACGAAGATCAGAAGCAAACAGATGTTGTTGTTGTTGTTTTAGATTTAGCTACTCAGAACGAAGTGTTCATGTAGCACGGGCTATGGTGAGCCCGTAACCCTCCAGCAAACAGAATTTAGTTATAAATATAACAAATATATTAGGAGTTAGGGTTGGGTGTGTGGGGTAATAAGGCGCCGTGAAGGTATATGGCAGCGAGGAGGAGCCCGTGGTCATGTCTCAAGACTAAGTCAAGCAGGGAATGTTTCGCTCTAATGAAAAGACAAGAATTATAACTCGTGGGAGGTACACCATAAAGAACAGAGGGATAGAGGAGCCGGTGGGGAGGGGGGGGGGAAGGGCGGGGAGTGAAGTTAGGGATAGGGAATGAAGGGAGGGGAGTAGAGGAGGGAAGGAGGGAGAGGTGAATGAAGGAGGAGGGGGAGTGAAAGGATGGGGAATAAGAGAGAGGTATAAGGTGTGAAGGATAGATGAAATTGTTTATGTAATAATCTTCGTTGAGGTCTGATAAAGACCTTTTGTGCCCTCTGTAACTGCTTTTTTGCGCTACCGCTCACAGGATAAGTATGGGGTGCACAGTAAACTAGCCACCTCTGGCAGCAACAATTAAAAAAAAGAGAGGTAGGAGAGCGAGAGCATGAAAGCGAAACAAGGAGGCAGGAGGAGGATAGATAAATGCTGTCACTACCATTATGTACTAGGCAGACACCAGTCCAAGTTGTGGACTCTCCGACTTCAAAGATCACAATAATGGGATTATTGTGGCTTAGATACATCCACATTTGCGTGGGTTGTGACTACCGCTGGACGACTGAGACGGCTACGATACTAGTGACGTCACTACCGCTGGACGACTGAGACAGGAACGATACTAGTGAAGTCACTACTGCTGGACGACTGAGACGGGAACGATACAAGTAAAAAGGTTAGGGTGCACGGTAACCCGTTACACAGTTATGCTGGGAGAACTTGTTGAAACCTAATATGAAACTCCCTGAGTCGAATTTGAGGCTATTAGGTTGCTACGCCAGGAGAATTTTAAGAAGATGGTTGAGAGAGGGAAGAACTGGGTAATAAAGAAGTACGGAGTGGAGAGTTAAAGGAAAAAAGAAGATAGAAGAAAAGAAGATAGAAAAAAGAAGACAAGATAGGGGCGGAGAAGGGAAGTATGAAAAGATTGACAGTGAATATGAAAGAAAAGGTATAGAAAAAGAAGGGCAAAGAAAGGAAGAAACTATAGTGAACGGAAAGAGGAAGAAAGTCTGATAAGACAACTAGTAAGAAGAATAAGAGAGGAGAGGAGGTGAGCAGCGGCAGGGCAAGAGACACTCAGGTATTCTACCAGCAGAGCTCACAGCAGAGATGCAGCATCACAACTCCAGACACGAGTTAACGTTCAAGCTAATCACATGACGGCCTCCTGTCGTCACCAAGCCGAGGTGAGAGTGGCCTCGGATCTCCGCTTCAGATATATAATTGATGACCAGACCATACACTAGAAGGTGAAGGGACGACGACGTTTCGGTCCGTCCTGGACCATTCACAATCGACTTGAGAATGGTCCAGGACGGACCGAAACGTCGTCGTCTCTTCACCTTCTAGTGTGTGGTCTGGTCAACATACTTTAGCCACGTTATTGTGACTCATCGCCTGCATATAATTGATAACGAGTTGAGGTTTTTACGAGAACTCGCGAGTCATAAAGATAAGGAAACCGGAGTTTATTAGGTGAATGTTGGTATTTAGTGTGAATGTTCGCGTGGGTGGAGAGTGATAATGCCTTGAGAGATGATGATAATGGTGGTGATAATAATGATAAAGATGGTGATAAAGGTGGTGGTGATTGCGAAGGTAACGACTGTGACTATAGCGCAATACAAGGAATGTTCTCTAGAATGCAATACAAATATGAGGTACTTTATGAAGTTTACAAGTATCTTATGTCAGCCATATAACTTACACAATAATGAAAGAATATAAAATTTCACAAAGCGTCATCTTGACTGCGTGTTTAGTATATCTGTTGACAGACATGTTAATACAGAAACATTTATATGACTTCTTTATCGGTGTATAACTGTTCCTATGACTTAGGAAAAGATGAGGAGTGGCAAAAAGCTATATAAAAGTGTGTATTTTACTATTTGTATTTACTATTTGTATCAATAGAATCGAGGTATTAGCTCTTGGACCCCGCCTTTCTAATTTATTTTCCCTCTATTATGTTTACTACATATATTTCCCTCAAACACACACACACCACACACACAGTCCCCAGGCCGTAGCAGCTGTAACTATCAGGTACCTATTTACTGCTAGGTGAACAGGGGCACCAGGATGAAAGAAACTGCCCATTTGTTTCTGTCTCTGCCGGGAATCGAACCCGGGCCCTTAGGACTACGACCCCAGAGCGCTGGCCACTCAGCCGCTAGGCCCCAGTACATTATGGTACATTGGGGCGAGGCAGGTGTGTACGTAAGTGTGAAACAGTTGAATGAGGTTCTTCGTCAGTCTTGTGCATGACTTGAGATATTAGGTGTATATTTGTACCGAAATTAATTGTATTTTTTCTAAATACAGCCGACTAATAGTCTTTAAAGAGAAGCCTTTAGATTCTACTTATAATTTACATAGTGACAGGCACTCAAATACTTTAAATTAATTTATGAAACTTGTGTATAGACCCATTAAGTGTAAGTCCCCGTTAAAGGCAAATATTTTGACGTTAGGCCTTAGGCCTATCAACCGCGGGTTGATAGTATACTGTCCTATATACTATACTGTATATGTATATACTAGTATACTGTATATAATAGTATACTGTCCAAACAGCAAGTATACTTTAACTGTGAACAGTTCACAGCTAAACTAAATTATTTTTTTGTCTTTCAACAGGTAGGTACAGGTGACGCCTTCTAACTCCTGTGAGCAGACTACGAGTTTTCCCTTCCCATAGTTCAGGTAAGCCTTAATTGCAAGCTTTACTTGGAACACAACCCGTCAATCGGTTTACTCCCAGGTCTCCAATTGCTTTTGGTGATTATGGATGAACAGTCATGCATTAGTTCCCAGTCAAGCCTTCGCGGGTTTTGTTGCGGGGCGAGCGTAGTCACCTAGTTGTGCTTGTGGGGGATGAGCTTTGGCTCTTTGGTCCCGCCTCTCAACTGTCAATCAACTGGTGTACAGGTTTCTGAGCCTATTGACCTCTATCATATCTACATTTGAAACTGTGTATGGAGTCAGCCTCCACCACATCAGTGCCTAATGCATTCCATTTGTTAACTACTCTGACACTGACAAAACTCTTTCTAGTGTGTAGAATACAACTATACTTAGTTGTATTCGCCTAGTTGTGCTTGCAGGGGTTGAGCTCTACTCTTTCGGCCCGCCTCTCAACTGTCAATCAACTGTTACTTCTAACTGATCTCCTCCCCCCCCCCCCCCCCGACACGCACAGGAAGCAGCTTGTAACAGTTCTCTAACTCCCAGGTACCTATTTACTGCTAGGTAATAGGGGCATCAGGGTGAAAGAAACTTTGCCCATTTGTTTCTGCCTGGTCCAGGAATCGAACCCGGGCCACAGAATTACGAGTCCTGCGCGCTGTCCACTCAGCTACCAGACCCCTTTAATGTGTGTGTGTGTGTGTGTGGGTGGGATGTATATATGTATGCATGTATATTTAACTACTAAGTCAACTAGTGACCTTCCCCAATATGCAACCCACAACACTTGTCTTAACAACCCAGGTACCTATTTACAACTAGGTGAACAGGAGCATGAGGTAAGGAAACGCTGTCAACTTGTTTCTAGGGGCAGAAACTTGACACCGCGAAGCGAGGTCATCACTCTAGAGTTTATAATCTCTAGGCAGTGAAAGATCTGGAACTTCCGAGGATTTTTGAGTCCACTGTACTTCAGTGACTGGGGTTATAAGTGACGGTGATTCCTCCCGGCCTCTTGCGTCACGAGGGGAACTATTTACAAAATATTCAACACTGTACTTTACTTGAATCTCTTTTATTATTAACCCCATACCCACTCTTTATTAAAAAGCCACACCACCAGTCTTTATTATGGGCTCCATGTCTCTCTTTTATTATAATGGTCATACCAGTAATTATTATTATGGACGTTACACCAATATTTACTTTGAACCCCATACCCATTACCCAGCCATTAGTACTGAAGTCATATTAGTCTTTATTATGGATGCCTTAACCCCATCCAGTGCGAGGTGGTGAATGGGTAACACAGACACATAATGGGCTCAGCTGCCGGACCACCAATGTTCAGAACAGTATTTTACCCCATATGATTTGAGCCTCACAGCGACACACGAATGTTGAGTGCAGCAGCATTTAAGTTAACCAATTGTCTCACCTGGTGATGAGTATCAGGGAGCATCATACACACTCACATATCACATGAATAACCAGTTGAAAGGTGAAGGTATAACGGGGTTTCACTCACGGTCACAGGAGCACTGGCGAGGACAGACAGCCTCACCCCCCCCCCTTCCTCCACCCCACTCTGTACTTTCCCACCTGTCCCTCATTTGTAATGTGTTGCTGGCAAATTGGTAACTACTGCCTACTGCCTTAGGAGCCGGTGGCTGAGCGGACAGAACACTGGACGCGTGATCCTGCGATCCCCGGGTTTGATCCCGGGCGCCGGAGAGAAACAATGGGCAGAGTTTCTTTCACCTTGATGCCCGTTACCTAGCAGTAAAATAGGTACCTGCGAGTTAGTCAGCTGTCACGGGCTGCTTCCTGGAGGTGGAGGCCTGGTCGAGGACTGGGCCGCGGGAGACATTAAGCCCTGAAATGATCTCAAGATAGCCTCAAGATACTATTCTTTGTAATATCTTCGGATGGGAAAGGAGTAAGAGGCCCGTCAGGTCCATGAGGGGTCGCGGCCGGCCGCATGACACTGTCAGATGCGGGCCAGGGACCAGCCCGAGACCTTCAGCCTCATTCATATGCTGCGACTCGCGCTCTGGTTGAGGCGGGGGTTAGGGACCTTGTCTGGAGCCTCCCACAACAGCTTGGTATCTCAGTTTCCCACCGCAGCTTTTCACAGCCACTCATAAACTGGGTAACATCGGCATAATATGGGAAGTTGGCAAATATTAAAACCTCTTTTAAAAACTTGAATAGAACTCTTGCAAGGCAAATTACACAGTGTATGTTAGAGTGACACTGGAATATGCAGCGCCAGCCTGGAATCCGTAACTTGTGAAGCGCAAACAAAAATTAAGTTAATGCAGAGGTCTGCAGGAAGAGTAATGCTGGAACAAAGAGCGCTTAACTAAACGTAGCTAAATCTCACAACCTTACAGGTGAAAAGAAACAAGAGGGGGCATATGATCACAACATAGAAGATACTTAGGGGAATAGAGAAGGCGGATATGAACGGCCTCTTTAAATTAAGATAAAATAATACAAAAGGATACAGGCGGAAATTGGGAACGCAAATATGCCGAAGAAATGGAAATAATTTCTCGTACTCTGTACGGGTGGTCAACAAGTGGAATGCACTGAAAGTAGAAGTTGTGGAAGCCACCTCCATCCACAACTTAAGACCAGATTTGACAAGGAATTTGGCCGTCAGAAAATAAAAATATAACGCAATAAGTGCAACATGACTAAGAGTCACGACACAAAGAGCTAGACCTCATTTCACCGTAGTTACTGATAGGTAAGTTTTTCTCCTCCCGGGCCACACAGCCTGCACCCAGCCTTCACATTACCACATTAACAACACCGACAATCTGCCGGGGGTAATTACACTCTTCCCGCTGGAGCTGTCTTAGGCTTTTGACAGTCAAGTGGTTACAGACACCGTGGGCAGGCGGATCTTCTCTTCCAATCTCAAAGTATTTAATCATAAGTTAGTGTAAGAATAATTGTATATTGTTTAACTCCGGTGCCGGTATGAGAATGGATGTTTATGGGCGCCATGTAGATAGTATGTGTGCCTGTCCGTCTCTACTGAAACGTTCATATTCCAGGCACTAAGAGCTGGCACCTTCAGTAATAACCACCTGCTGACAACACCGTCACATCTGCATGCATCAACGACAAGCCGATTTAAACCTTGTGTCTTGAAGCACAAGGCAGGTTCTGCTTTTCACAGCTGAATCGGCAGTGCCCCAGTTTCCTTGCTTCGTAGCAAGGGCAGCGACCGTCCCCGACTGAATATTTTTTGTCATAATGAAAACTGCCAAAGCTTTCTTGCATGCAGTATTAGATGGAAGGTGTTACACGCAGACACGAAGAGTGGGGGGAGGGGTAGAGTAGGTGAGAGGGAGAGTGTAGGACAGAATTATAAACATAAAAGAGAGGAGGGAAAATTTACAGAAACTTCGAGTGGACAAGTTGTCAAATGCTTCGGGTTCCCACCAAAGCATTCTGTCTACATGAATTAATTTTGTTGGGACAGGCAGCCATTGAATATATGTTAGGCTTATATCGAGGTCCCCCTAAGATCGAACTACTGACCTCCAGTGTACAATCTCACAACAATTGACTAACTCCCGGGTACATATTTACTGCTAGGCGAACAGATGCATTAGGTGAGAGGAAACATGCTTAACCATTTCTGTCCTGCCCGTGATTGGAACCCGGGATTCCCGAATGTAAGTCGACAATGGATCTCATTTTGTACTACCGAGACCCATCCAGTTTCATCACAGCGGAAACTCCTCATCGCTAAGAAGCAGTATTAAGACAACATCGATGGCGGATCAGATTGTGAAACAAAATTGAGTACACGTTGCCACGTGTTCAAACATCCCTAGCACCAGCCGTCACGCACGCAGTCCACTCCACTAATATACCAAACACTCAACTATAGCGCCGCTGTTCCTAATATTAACTCACAAGATAAACAACACCAGTTTTGTCTCACTATTGTGATGATGGATACAAACTTAAGTGAGTGTGAGCTCGTGCCTCCGTTTTCTGTATTTGTGTCTGGAGACATATATCTCTTGTCAGCTGGTGCCGGGCCCCGACATATGCGAAGCCTTCCCATTGGTCGTTGAGGTCGGTGACGTCACGAGGTCTCCGTGTTAACCAATCATAAATCTTGGGGCACGCTGCAATAACGACGTCACCTCATGCTGAGAGCCTCAGGGACGGAGGGTGGAGGTGAGTAGGGGTCACGGAGGGGGTACTGGAAGGTTAGTGGGGGTCAGGCAGTAGGGCTGGGAGGTTATTGGGGTCAGGAACGAAGGATGGGGGTGGATAGGTGTCTGGGAGGATAGTAGGGATCAGGGGACGGAAGGTAGGGGTTAGGGAAGAGAGCTGGGAGGGTAGAGGGGGTCAGGGACAGACAGAGATGCGTGAGTTTGGACAATTTACAGTCCCAGGACATTAACCTTTTTTTCTCAGAAATATCTCTGTTTAGAATGCAATTATTTTTTGTTAATTTCCTGACTACATATTTCTCATTTAGAAGACGAAGGGCTTAACAAAAATTTTCAATTAAGCAGTAAATATGATTGAAATGATCAGGTTATTAGGCAGACCTTTAATATGTTCCTGTAATTACAGTTTTAAATTGAGAAAGGCGGAACCCGGCGTCATTATATGGGTCATTTTGAACTCGGTGACTTAATTTGATTCATTTCCTTTTCCTTTCATTCGCGTCGTCCTGCACTTACCTAATTGTAGCCCCCCCGCCAAAGTCAAGCGTCAGCTCCTGGACCCTTTCATTTCAACTATCGATTGTTAAATTCCATTGCTCTCGACACGTGTTGATGTGACGACTTATATTGAATTTTGTAACTAGCTCATCAAGATTGTAACTTGCTTAGCTAAATGAATTGTGGGGTTCAGTCCCTGAGCCCATTATGTGCCTCTGTAACCCTTTCCACTACCGCCCACAAGATGGGTATGGGGTGCATAATAAATGAACTAAACTAACTAAACTCTCGACACGTCAAAAGATTGTTGTTGCTTAGCTAAACGAACTAGAGGGTTCAGTTCCTGAACCGATTATGTGCCTCTGTAACCCTTTCCATCCACCACCCACGGGATGGGTATGGGGTGCATAATAAAGAAACAAATTGAAAAAAAATTTAATCTTGACATTCATTTCATTTACTTTATTTTTGTTTAGTCAAAATAAATGTTTCCTTGCATGGTACTTACAAGTAATCTGTCTGTGGTTTCCATTAGTGACCTTTCGTTCTGCTGTTGTGTGTTTTAACCATCTCGTCCTATTCTACTTAATCAGTATCCCTTAAGTATGCTATATGTCAACTCATCCTCCCGTTTAGATAGTATTTTTTGTAACTATGCACACCATAGTACAAATATTGACGTACTAAGGAAATAGTAGAATTTTGTACTATTCATTATATAGAGTCCGAAAAAAATGAAGCTAAATTACAAACCTAAAGTAAAGTAAAGTAAATTTTATTCAGAAAGTACATACATAGTTGATTTAGGAACATAATGTTGGATTTATAGATCGAGCTAGTACATACAATACCTAAAGCCACTAGTACGCATAGCATTTCGAGCAGGCCTATGTATTAGGCACCAGATAGTGTGTATTAGGCCAAGGGAGGTTAGGTGAGTTTATTTTGTCTCTGCAACACAAATATAAAATCTTTTCCCGTCTGACCAAATTTAATATATCCTATGTCTACTTTCTAATTGCGTTGAACGTCGGTATATGTACTATGGCCCCTCATCGTCACTATAAGTACTACCAAAGCAGGAAGAGTTAGTTTAGTTCATTTATTATGCACCCCATACCCATCTTGTGGGCGGTAGTGGAAAGGGTTACAGAGGCACATAATGGGCTCAGGGGACTGAACCCCACAATTCATTTAGCTAAGTAAGTTACAATCTTGATGAGCTAGTTATAAAATTCTAGCTCATCAATAAGAAGATGGGCTGTATTTGTCAACTCCTGCCCATCTCTTATCTAATTTAGTAAAAGCTGTCTCCTACCTATTTCTTATCTAATGTAGCAAGAGCCACCTTCCTCAGAATATCTTCGTCCTTCAGGTGTCACTAAACTTTCTTGAATTTCATCTTATTTTCTTTCTTGGAGGGATGAGTGGAAGTGGAGTCTTCAGTGCTGGCCCCGAGCACCTTGGATAAAGTCGCCGTACAGTCGATTTTATACGCATCCTGCCAACAATGTTGGAAAGACGTTTTTATGAAATGATTAAATGTTGATTGAAACTGTTACCCTACTTTACACCTCAAAGCACCATGATTTTTTCGAAAACTTTCATGCAAAGGTAATTATTTTTTACATTTACGAGGGCAGCATTTTGTGGTGAGGGATTTTTAAATGGAGAAAGCAAATTTTTTAAGATTAGGGCAGTTTTTTATAATTGGGGCAGGATTTTCTGACCAGGACAATCTGTTGTGGCGATGGCAATCTGTTGCAGAAAACGCACACAATTTTTATGGTAATGGAACACAGGGAAGACACGGTCACGACGTTAAAGATCCTCAGAACTTCGATAAGACAGTTTAACATGAAAGTGACTACGATGAGAGAAATAGGGAGAGGTCAGGATGCGGGGAAACTGATGGGATTAGAATGAGGGGAAACGGAGAGACCAGGATGAGGGGAAACATGGAGGGACAACCACAAGGAAACACGAGGGATTGACCAGGCGAGGGTGGCATGGCAACAACCAGAATGAGGGGAAGAAGGGGTGATGGAAGGAACCAGTGTGAGGGGACACAAGGGCTGGACGAGAACGAGGCTCTACAAAAGGAGACTTAATGCACAACTAAGCCATAAAGGTACTGTAGAAATTTCTGTATAAGAATACTGAATACGCGAATTGACCTGGGAGAGTAGTGGCAGAGGAAGATCCCATACACGGTTTCATACAGAGAGAGAGAGAGAAAAAGAGAAAAAGAGAGAGAGAGAGAGAGAGAGAGAGAGAGAGAGAGAGAGAGAGAGAGAGAGAGAGAGAGAGAGAGACAGAGACAGAGACAGAGACAGAGACAGAGAGAGAGAGAGAGAAAAAATAAAATTGGAAGGAAATGGGGAACGTTAGATGTAAACTCGTAAAACCACTTATTTACATATACATAGATAAAGATAAAGAAACATTCGAGGAAGCAAAGGGTGGGTAAAATCAGGTAGTCTTCCCTTGCGACTTACGGCAGTTTCCCCCACAAACACTGACGCGCCATTCCCATTTTCTTGGCCCATTTGCTTTTATTTACACATCTGCTTGGCACACTTTATGATTTCATGAATTTCATCCATTTGTTTTATAAGTTTCTTTAAACTTTTACCATGATTGCGTCCACGTAGTCACCTCCTCTGACGAACTGTGTTATATTTGCAGTGTTTTGTCACATCCATTAAGGTCTTCTTGTCCGTCTCTACTTCCTCCAAGAGTTCTACACGGCTACTGTGTTTATATACAGAGTTTACTTTAGTCCTAGACTTTGTTGAGGACTAAGATAGTGTTCATAAGTGTCCATGGTACCTATTTACTGCTAAGGAACAGGGACATCAGGGTGAAGGAAACTTTGCCCATTTGTTTCTGCCTGGTCCGGGGATCGAACCCGGATCACAGAATTACGAGTCCTGCGCGCTGTCCGCTCAGCTACCAGGCACAGGTGTGTGTGTGTGTGTGTGTGTGTGTGTATGTGTGAGAGAGAGACGTAACCTAAACCGTCTTTTAATTACACTAAGACTAATGGGTCATATTATTCAACTAATATAAATAAATTCCTTTTAAATAAATATATATGAGCGGTGTTGTGAACTGTGAATAACTGATGCCGTCTTGTAATAAATAACACAATGTATATACGAAATTCATTAGAAAATGAACACCGCGATATTGTAGAATCTGAAGCTTCATGTTTGCTACCGATATTTTCCCCAGTCATATCCAAATAAAAATGAATGTTCTGGGCTACATTTTGACCAAATTTGCTCGCTGTGTATATTACCTTCAAGATGTAGGAATAGAGTGATGTAGCTGAATGGTTGTAGATTAAGCCTCCTCGGAGCCTCTAATAACCACTCCGTTCTCTCAACTAGTACGTCTGTACGTCTTAATGACGATTCGCTTTTCAACATTAGTATACTTTTTTTTTTTTTGCAGGGATATTCCTGCGCGGGCCCTAAGCCTCTGGCTGGCCCACTATGTGTTGCTTGTTTCTGTTTTACTTGGGCGGAGTATGAGTATTTATGACTCGTATGGTCGCTTCAGTAAGATTTTGCCGTATGTGTTTAACAACTTCTTCTGCTCTGTTGAATCTAAGTTGAAATCTTAATGGGTTTGTAACTGTGCACAGTGTTAGATAATGTTCCAGTGGTTAGTATACGTAAACAATGCAACGCCGCCCAGCGACAGTTATCTCAACCACTTTAATTAGGCTACTAGTGTTTACGGTGACGGGAAGTATATTGTCATAAATCAAGGAACCCTCCTGTTTAGATAGTCATTTTTGTAACTATTTTGTAACTCGACAGTGTGAGCGTGTGTATAGGGAAGTGCTTGTGTGCATATGGGTGTGATGTGTGTTTGCAAATTATATGTTTAACAAATGAACAAATCTACAAAGGCCGTGATGAGGGTTCGAATCTACGTCCTGGATGATCCCAGACGCGCCTGAATTTGTTCATTTGATATATCACGCTATTGTAATTTCTATGTGTATATGCTTAACAATTGGAAAGAAAGTTTGAGATTAATGGCCAAGGAAAGAGGAAGTGTGAAATAGGAGTTTGGATGCTTTTTGCATTGCACTCTTCTCCCATGTACTCCCACCCCTGCACTTCTCCCATGTACTTCACCCCTGCACTCCTCCCCTGTACCCCAGCCCTGCACCTCCATCATTCCTCTCCTGCCCCCCCAAACCCCCGCGTATCCTGGTACCCTTCATCCTCACGAAGGACAGACTCCAGAAGGGGGAGGAACAGATAACACAGATTACGTCTAGGCTATCCATATGCTTGGGAGATTAGGATCAACACAGGGGTGGGGGGAAAAGAAGGAACAAAGGCCAACTATTTAGACGTCCATTTGGACATTCCATCAAAACACACACACACACACACACACACACACACACACTCTCTCTCTCTCTCTCTCTCACTCTCTCTCTCTCTCTCTCTCTCTCTCTCTCTCTCTCTCTCTCTCTCTCTCTCTCTCTCTCTCTCTCTCTCTCTCTCTCTCTCTCTCTCTCTCTCTCTCTCTCTCTGTATGTATATATGTGTATATAGGATATGTGGAAGCTGGTCAAAATTGCATTTCACCTTTGTAAACACACATTCATGACACCATGTAAAAAGACACCTCGAACACTGTTTATGAAGGACAGGCGTAAATATTTATGTTTGTAGGTTAGATTAGTATTTTAAAAGCACTACAATCACTTTATGTTGTTCATTGTTCAATGAATCAATAAACTGTATGTTTAATAGATCTCTAACCCATCATATGGAGGACAGAATAAAGTGTATATATGCTGGTTAGCATTGTAAATGTGTGGCCAAGACTGTGGTACAAAATAATAATAAAACAAAAATGTTCAACTGTATTAAGCTACTACACCTAAGGCTACTGAAGTAGCCAAATTAATCTATTTACATACGGAATGTCTAATAGTTTGCCTGAGGTGTGAAGCCAGACGCGTGGGGCTAGCCTAGCTCAGCTTTACAAGATGAATTATGGAAGTTTGGAAGTGTAATAGGCCCATTGAGATCGACTCCATTGCCACATTTTAAGAAGTATCGGCATCTATAGCGACCCCCTGCAATATTTATGAAGTTTGAAGTAATATTAGGGGGTAGTGTTTTAAATAGAGGTTTGAGGCTTACTTCTGCCGTTTGTTGACCAGACCACACACTAGAGGGTGAAGGGACGACGACGTTTCGGTCCGTCCTGGACCATTCTGAAGTCGACAATCTCAAGTTGATTGTCTCAATCGACTTGAGAATGGTCCAGGACGGACCGAAACGTCGTCGTCCCTTCACCTTCTAGTGTGTGGTCTGGTCTACATAGAAGAATTTCCCCCCACTCGCTTCTTCCACAAACACAAAGTAGTTTTAACTGGGCGAGCATGGCAGTAGTAGTGTGTAGTCCCAGAGAGCCTGTGATAAGTGAGATGATCAGAAGCAGTCATCTGCATTTTACTGCCAAGACGAAGTAAAAATTACGTATCATAAAGCTTAAGTTAGATGGAACTGAAGCGTGAATTGGAATTTTTAAGGGAAAGAAATCGCTTGTGTGTGTGTGTGTGTGTGTGTGTGTGTGTGTGTGTGTGTGTGTGTGTGTGTGTGTGTGTGTGTGTGTGTGTGTGTGTGTGTGTGTGTGTGTTGGTTTTGGTGCGGAGACGTACAGGTATGGCTGGGATGGTCAGTGTCCTGGTGGCTGGGATGGTCGGGCATGTATGTAAACAAACATCATTATGACTTTAGAGAAGGGAAATCATGCCTAACAAACCTACGGGAGTTCTTTGACAAAATAACGAAAATACGGCAGGGCAGAGAAGGCTGGGCAGATTGCGTATTTTTGGACTACGTAAAGGCCAGTATACAGAGATTACTAATCAAACTTGAGAGGCAGGCGGGTGTAAGCAGAAAAGCACTTAACATGGCTAAGAGACAAGTGTCAAAGAGTTAAACTAAAAGGCGAAAAGTCGGACTGTCTTAGGGGGTAACAAGACGGTTACCTCTAGAATATGTGCTGGAACCAATACTGTTCTTCATTTATGTAAATGACCTATCTACAGGAGGTCTTGTTTGCCGATGTTTGATGTTTGCAGACGATGCAAAATTAATGAAAAAAGTTGTGACAAATGAGGATTGTCATAATCTTCAAGATGACTTAAGCTGCAGAGTTGATTCGAGAAATGGCTACTGGAGTTCAACACCAGGAAGAGTAAGGTGATGGAAATGAAAACAGGTGGCAGACCCAAGGAACAGTACACAATGAAGAGAAACAAACCATGTAACGACTAGAGAAAAGGACCTTGGAGTGGAGTAACACCAAACCTATTACGGGCTATAACTCGTGCTAAATGGAAATTTTGTTCCAAGTTTCTGAATCTAAAACAACAACAAAGAAGCCAAACCCCATAGGCTCATGTCAATAGGATAACGTCAGCAGCATATTCTACACTAGCAAAAGTCAGACCATCATTCGGGAATCTAAATAAGGAGCATTTAGATCGTTGAACATCCTGTATGTGTAACCAGTTTTAGAGTATGCCGCTTCATTGTGGAGCCCCATCAGAAAACTAACTCAAGAAGAAACTCGAAAAAGGAACAGAAGTTTGGGGCGAGGCTCGTCCCAGAATTTCAAGTGATGGGGTATGAAAAGAGACTGAAAAATACTATACTTGACGACGCTAGGAAAGAGGACAGAGAGAGGAGACTTGATAGAAACGTATAAAATACCTACTGGGAATTGTGAGAGTGGAAAAGGAGGAAATGTTTACAATGGATACAAATAGAAAAAAGAGAACAAAATGCAGGGTGGAACAAGAGGACATAAATGTAACCTTGAGGCTCAGGAGAGTCGCAGTGATGTTAAAAATAGTTTTTTTTTTAGTATATGAGTAGAGGTAAAATAGAGTTGAAATAGAGATGAGATAGTTGAACATAATTTAATAAGTTATTTCAAAATGAGTTATGACAGAAACAGGGCAGTCGGGAATCACTGTATTTGACAGCAGATAGTTTTAAGCAGATTCTCGTTAATGCAAATACATTTAGATGAGTACACTCGCTTCCAGTCACGACCTAACCCATCCTCACCCAGCTAAGCACCCGACAAATCTCACATACCAACCACCCACGTACAACAAGTCGAGTAGACATGGGGTAAAGAGCTAGATCTCACTTTCTCGTAGTCACCGATAGGTAAGGACCCCCCCCCCCCCCGCACCTACGTAAGAACTCACCCCCCACACCCACACCCACACCCACACCCACATAAACACCCATCCACACCTGTCCTGGAAAATGTATGTTGTGGCAGCCTTCAACATACTCGTCTTCCCCTCGCGTCCATGTGGGGGAATTGTATTTGTTTTTTCATTGTTTTACTTTTTTTTGTGCCTTGCCTTGCGTGAGTTTTTAAATTTATTTGGTTTGTTTTATCAGGCCGAGTCATAAAGCTTGTGGATCAGCCTATGAAGGATTTGACTTATTTTTTGTTTAATCTCTTTAGCAGTTATCCCGAAAGGGTTATGTTTGTACCTCATATGTCGAGGTGTCTGTCCGCCAATGTTTGTCTGTACTTCCGTAATAGAGTTTATAGGACGGAGCTTCAGTTCCAGGGCCCCACCTTTCCAACTGTCGATCTTATGATGTAATGACCTCCTTGTGTTTGGCTGAATTCATGTGCGTCTGTTTATGCGCTCTTCTTTATGTCTTTAAGCCAATGCTGTTCTCTGTAAACCTGTGTTTGTCAGGTTTGAATCTGTTTGTGTATGTCTTTGTAAACTTTACGGCTGTGCACCAGTTGGTGTCTGTTCTTGGTCGCCTACGCTGCTTGTGTCTGCGTGTTATTCATGGCTCGGGTTAACACGTGGGAGGCATCATCGTCACTCAGTGACGTGCATTTGAGTCTCAAGGGATCGCAGGGAGAAAGGTCACGGAAACAGAAACGAAAATTATAACATAAACCACAGACCAAACACTGAGTATTGACCTGAGGCCTCAGACCTGAGACCATTGACCAAAAGCAACAGACCAAAGAAACATAGAGTATTGACCAGGAGCCACAATGACTCGCAATGGTTGGTTCAAAATAGTCTTCGTACCAGTACCAAAACAGTTCACTTTTACAAAAGTTTAACATCTTATGAGAGGTTAAACTAGTGAGAGGTTATTAGTGACAGTAGAGGATGTAATACTTAGTTTAAGAAACTTGATATGGCAGAAGTGGCAGGACCAGGCATGATTCCCTGTGACTTTCTAAGGTAGCTGCTGATGTCTTGGCTTCTTGTGTAGGTCTTAACGCTTCACATTTGAGTATGGGGAACTACCAAATATTTAGAGGACTCCCGGTGCTGTATTTTTTACAAGAAAGTAGACTCACCAAAACCTCTCAACTAAAAGTTGGTATCACCAACCAATGGTGAGTCCTGCTGCTGAGGCTTTTTTTGGACGTCCAGTTCATACGGTCGTAGTCTACATCTGGTTTGTAGATGGGAGGCTCGGGAACTGGTCAGGCCAAGGTCGCGACGACTTGCCTCTGGGTGGTCGACGGTGTGGTGGTCTTCCCTTTAATCTTCAGTTCCTCCTTCCACTTTGTGCAGAGATAGGTGGCGGCCGCGTGCTGTTCTCCACAGTTCGCGCATTTCTTGGTGGTGCGGTACAAGTTCAAGTTCAAGTATGTTTATTGAGATAAGAAAGAAATACATCTCAAAGGGATAGAGTAGCTTAGGCTATTTCTACCCCCGTACACGGTCCTTTACCACCTACAAGCACAGTCTTCCCTCCCGAATATTCACTCCCCCCCCCCTCCCCTTATTCAAATAAAACCGACCATCTCCCTTTTTTCCTAGTTCCAAGCACCACTCACTTACCCAGTTTTACTTCCCTAATTTACCTTAATTATAACCTACCTTCTTTAGAATCATCCATATGTAGAAACACCCATTTACATTGCTACCGCCAAGTGGAATGCACTAGGAGGCAGATTCCATAGAGTTTCAAATGTAGGTACGATAGAGCCCAATAGGCCCAGGCACCTGTGGACGAGTTGATTGATTGTTGAGTGGCGGGACTATCAACACCTCCACCTTTACCCCCCCCCCTTGTCCTCGCACTACCCAAGCATCAACCAGCCTGTCTTTCCTCTCCTTACCCGCACCTTTGCTCTTCCTCTCACTGCATGCAAGCAGAGCCCAGCTCGCCTGACCCACTTCTATCCTCCGCCGATTCAGGTCGTGGGGGGCAGGGGTTGGGGGTGGTGCTTGGTGGAGGCTGGAGCGACCAACCGGTAGGGATTGTTTGACCTCCTCCGCCTCCCCCCTCCCCCCCCCCTCTTCCCCAACCTGCAATGAGGTCAGTTTACGAAGCCTCTCCTTTAACTAGAGCTGGGCTATTTAGTCAAGATTTCTTAAACTGCGGAGAGAAGGAGAGAGATAGAGAAGGATGGAGAGAGGGAGAGAGAGAGAGAGATGGAGAGAGGGAGAGGTGGAGAGGGGGAGAGAGAGAGAACATGGACAAGGAGATACAAAGGATTAAGTGAGAAAACTGATAAACCTGAAGACAAGACTTCAGCTACACCTGTCCCAGATCCTGCACCTCAGATGGAGAGGGGAACATGACCCAGATCCTGCACCTCAGGTGGAGAGGGGGAACATGACTCAGATCCTGCACCTCAGGTGGAGAGGGGGAACATGACCCAGATCCTGCCCCTCAGATGGAGAGGGGAACATGACCCAGATCCTGCACCTCAGGTGGAGAGGGGAACATGACCCAGATCCTGCACCTCAGGTGGAGAGGGGGAACATGACTCAGATCCTGCACCTCAGGTGGAGAGGGGGAACATGACCCAGATCCTGCCCCTCAGGTGGAGAGGGGAACATGACCCAGATCCTGCACCTCAGGTGGAGAGGGGAACATGACCCAGATCCTGCACCTCAGGTGGAGAGGGGAACATGACCCAGATCCTGCACCTCTGGTGGAGAGGGGGAACATGACCCAGATCCTGCACCTCAGGTGGAGAGGGGAACATGACCCAGATCCTGCACCTCTGGTGGAGAGGGGAACATGACCCAGATCCTGCACCTCAGGTGGAGAGGGGAACATGACCCAGATCCTGCACCTCAGGTGGAGAGGGGAACATGACCCAGATCCTGCACCTCTGGTGGAGAGGGGGAACATGACCCAGATCCTGCACCTCAGGTGGAGAGGAGAACATGACCCATAAGCAGCCTAACCATTGAAAATCAGTGTAATAATGCAGTTTGTGATAATACAGTGTGAAACTGCAGTCGATCTGTCTGTGGCGAAGATTTCGTGCTCGTATGAAGCTCACTGTGTCCAGAGTGTCCCTGAGCCTCCTACAGCCTACCCTGAGCCTTTCAGAGCCTCCCAGAGAGCCTCCCTGAGCCTTCCAGAGCCTCCCTGAGTCTCCCTGAGCCTTCCAGAGCCACCCTGAGCCTTCCAGAGCATCCCTGAGACCTCCTAGAGCCTCCCAGAGCCTCCCTGAGCCTCCCAGAGCCTCCCTGAGCCTCCCAGAGTCTTTATGACGACATCTGTGACATTATCCACATTCTATGTTTTACTGCATAACACTTCTCTATGATTAAAGCAATAGGAATTTCGAAATTCCTGGTTGGCGTTCATAGCTAGTAGTTTTCCTTTGATTTAGTAATCAGCTAATAATAATCCATCAGCTTGTCTACACATCATTTGCAGTGCTCCATCTGTAGTCAGACACACATCTTTTGTTTAGTCAATTTCCGTAAACACCACAATATGTAAATTGCAAGCTGTGCTTTTATCAGATACGTCAGTACTTTAATAATTTGCATTAGAAAATTCAACGAGATACTTTCTTTTCGAATTGACTCAATACTCGTTTGGTGTTTTACTTAGAACCCTAAACGGTGTTGATATCTACTGGATATCTGCTGGTGGTTCATGTCTACTGGACTGATATTAACAAGCATTCTTGAAGGATAATAATAATTTTATTTATAAATGTACATTACAGACAAGAATAGTCATTTACCAATATAGTATATTTCGTATTTATAACCTTAACTTTGTGTTAGTTGTGTGTTGGAGGGACGATTACAGCAGTGAGTGGGCCGCGGGCCGTATCTTAGGGTGAGGGGAGGAATGTGGCCCGCAGACACCCTTGTTATAAGGTATCTAGTAGTTACTAGTTAGGTATTCACGGCAGATACCCTTGGTAGAGATATTATAAGGTATATGGTTACTAGTTTGGTATTCACGGCAGATACCCCCAAAAGATATCTAACTACTAGTTAGATATCATTGGTAGAGATATTATAAGGTATATGGTTACTAGTTTGGTATCCCAGCGTAACGGAGGCCAGCCTTTAACCCCCGCTGGTTCGTTATTAATTTAATTAATATAACCAGAAACCAGAGTTCTACTGTGTAACCTAATAGATCACCTCCTCAAGATCTAAACGTTTGAGCGTTTAGATGTCACGCTAGAGAATAATCCTCAGCAGCAGAGACACTTATACAACACAGAGTATACTTACATTCAGTAGCTGGTCCTCATCAACACATATCATTACTCATACAACAGCTCCGATGATGGTCTGGGCTGCTGGTTACATCATCATATGGTTCATCACATGGCATGGCACAGTAGTATGGCAGTCAACACTACCGCATGGGCATGCGGTAGTGTTGACTTCACAAAAGTGATGCTGATTCTTTCAATAACCATATGTGGTCATTGTAAGTATCTGTGACTCTTTCATAGATTCGCGGTATTTATGAAAGAATGCATGTGGCGGAGGCTTATATACTCAGGGGACCGTGCGTGGTAGCGCCTTGAGACTTGTGGGTGGACGATGGTGACATGTGCAGAAGTAGGTGGCGAGCGCAGTTGCTAAAGGGCGGCTGTGGACTGGTAACTCACGGGGTAAACGCAAGTACACGATGGTGGTCATCAACAAGACACAATTGGCAGGCAGCGACAAAGTTAATTTCCCAGTAGACAAGTGTTGTAGCGAACTTTAATACATGATAACAGTGCGGCGACTGTCTTTAAGTCTCATGCAATGTTTGCTGATGTACTCCCAAACATTTACCATCACTGATATGGCTGATTGTTCGTGATTCACAATGGTACACGTGGTCTTAGTCTCTTTCACTCTGAGGATTCCTCATGTTGTATCTGCTTCCAATGTGTGTCAGTCAGTCAACTCAATTACAATATAATTTCAGACATGATTCCGGGTGAACACGGGTTATATTCAAATAAGCAAAGTAGATTACCTTGATATTGTAGTATGATGATAGTGACTGCTGGCCATCAGACAATATTTTAATGTGTCTTGCGAGAATGAACTCGAATCGCATGCTTGGGAGGGCTCGCTGAGGACCTTACCAGAGCTTCATGGGAGCGCAACTGTCAGATATATGAACTAACCTAAGAGACCCAGGTACCCGTGCCTCTAAAAATAATGTAGACCTATATATAACGTCTTGGGCCACGACGTCACAAATACGTCACTACTCTCGACCAAGACTATTGGAAAGTTAACCTGAGGGTCTCTACTTACCTAAATGAAGGACACCTCTGGCACTCATGTGTATGAATCCTTTAACTCAATCCTATCTAAGTCTGCCATGGGTACACGACGGCCATCATGACATAATCGCGAAGCTAACGACGGGGGCTTCACATTGACTCCCAACATGCTAAGTCTAAATTCATGAATAAGGATTATACAACTTGTGCTCTCTGGTGTGCATTCTAGCATGGAATTTCGACTGAGTGCATTGCAATGTACCCGAGGTACACTTCAGTGTACCACTCTTAAGTCAGCAGTGGAAAACCATTCTTACACAAATGGGGTGGTGTTTGATATATTCTCAATTACATATGTGTATGTGATAATATTCATGGCATTTTATGATGGCAGAGAAAAATTTGGTTAATAAATTATTAAAATAGTAAGAGCAAAATTAATGTTAAGCTATATATCACTGGTATCTATTTATACATAATCTTATTATTGGTAAATATTGTTGTTTTAATACTGCTTTATGAATATATACTCTCTCTCTCTCTCTCTCTCTCTCTCTCTCTCTCTCTCTCTCTCTCTCTGTCTCTCTCTCTCTCTCTCTCTCTCTCTCTCTCTCTCTCTCTCTCTCTCTCTCTCTCTCTCTCTCTCTCTCTCTCTCCTCTCTCTCTCTCTCTCTCTCTCTCTCTCTCTCTCTCTCTCTCTCTCTCTCTCTCTCTCTCTCTCTCTCTCTCTCTCTCTCTCTCTTTCTCTCTCTCTCTCTCTCTCTCTCTTTTAAAGTATCTTAATTTAATTAAAGTACTTAAGGAAATTCCTGTTTCAGTTCTTCCTTCGTGGTCTGACACTGTCACATTTTTCATCACGTGTCAGTTGTCGTGATTATTTATATATATATATATATATATATATATATATATATATATATATATATATATATATATATATATATATATATATATATATATATATATATATATATATATATATAACATGTGTCAGAGCATATGTTGACCAAACCACACACACTAGAAAGTGAAGGGACGACGACGTTTCGGTCGTCGACTTGAGAATGGTCCAGGACGGCCGAAACGTCGTCGTCCCTTCACTTTCTAGTGTGTGGTTTGGTCAACATATTTCAGCCACGTTATTGTGACTTCGTCTGCACGTCAGATTATATATATTTAGAGCATGTGATATATATCAGAGCATGTGTCTTATATTTAATGAAATACGAAAAGAATAAAATAGTTTCTCGTTGACTTTGAGGAAGGGGCTTGGAAGACAGAAGAGGATTGGTTTTAATTTACATTTCGCCCTTTACGGCCATAGTATGATGGATAAATTATTTATGTTAATTTTCCCGATATCAGAATAGTATTACTTTTCTTGTTACTAGCTCCAATATACTTAAATTTATACGAGAAAACGATCCCTAAAAAATGCCTTGCTTACAGGTCCACGAGTTAAACGAAGATCTGACAAGAACCTTTGGGATCTGTGGCCATCACATTGGATAAATGCTGGAAAGGTGGATCCCAGAAGCTGGAAATTGACCCTGCAGAGTCTGTTACGAGAATATAATTCGGTAAGTAAATACTTAATAGTAATAATAATATTTTATTTAAACGGATGTGTGTACGAAGAACATGTACAAATTGTGGGGACAGGAGTCCCCAAGCTAGGCGTCGTAATGTGTGTCCTGGGGGGGGGAGGGGAGGCGGTGGCACCCGGGTGTCATCAAGGCGTCTTGGCTTGTGTGTCCGGGGGCAAGCGGTGGTGGCACCCGATCCTCATTAAAGGTTGGAAGTATGTGTCCCAAGGAGGAGGTTGTAGCACCCGGACGTTACTAAGAGGTCGGTGTACATGTCCCAAAGGAGGAGGTTGTAGTACCCGGACGTTACCAAGGGGTCGGAATACGTGTCCCAAGGAGGAGGTTGTAGCACCCGGACGTTACCAAGAGGTCGGTGTACGTGTCCCAAGGAGGAGGTTGTAGCACCCGGACGTTACCAAGAGGTCGGTGTACGTGTCCCAAGGAGGAGGTTGTAGCACCCGGACGTTACCAAGAGGTCGGTGTACGTGTCCCAAAGGAGGAGGTTGTAGTACCCGGACGTTACCAAGGGGTCGGAATACGTGTCTCCCAAGGAGGAGGTGGTGACATCCGGACACCAGCAAGGTGTCGCAGTGTGTCTTGGAGAAGGGAGGAGGGTACACGCAGTGTTCACTAAGGATTCACAATATATCCTGGGTGGTGGAAAGGTGGTGGGACCCGGACGTGAGCAAGGGGTGGCAGGATGTGTGTCCGGCAGACGAGGGGTGACACGGGGTCGCAGTGGTATTCTCTTCACCACTGTTTACAGAAGCCAGACACCACTTCCCGATGAGTAGGACTCGTATATCACACATCGGCTGCTGCTCCAGAATAAACACTCGTGTTTGCTCGCTGCCACTAGCTCTATTTTGCATAATTATTCATAGGTAAGCATACCAGCATACAAACACAAGGCTGATTCTAACATGCTCATTTAGGGATACGAATATTTTTTGTATGTATTTACTACTTATGCATGCAGGATTGAGGTGCTTGGACCCCGCAATTTCCAAACGTCGGTTGACTAATGTACTGATTATCAGCTTATTTTTCCTCTATCATGTTTACTACACATTTCTCACTCAATACACACATTCCCAGGATGCAGCCCGTAGCAGCTGTCTAACTCTAACTATAAAAAAAGTCCTATTTACTGCTAGGTGAGCATAGGCATCTGGTGGAAAACTCTTCCTATTTATTTCTGCCTAGACCAAAAATTGAACCCGACCTCTTAGGACTACGACTCTCGGCAGTAGCCAAATTTAGGATATTTGGATTAAATTTTTTGGTAGTATATCATTTTATAATAAAGTATTTAGACATTGAACATTGCTGATAGTTTTCTCTTAAGTCTTAAATCGATATGTTATTTTCTGTTAGTCTGTTCTCATAACTGGTGTTTCTGGATAGTGCTTTAGTTGATTGGTTGGTGAATAGTGTGTTTACAGAGTGTATCTTTGTCTTTAAATACACCAGGGGCACTTATTGTTAGTCCTGCTCAATTTAGGAAGTTTTTTAAGAAATTTCTACATTCACCAGTTGGTCAAAACTATGTCCTAAGAAAGAGCGCCATGTTCGGGATATACTTATCTCTGAATATTAAATAGTTTATAAGAAGCTGTGTTTTCAATGTTTATTAATAATGTTCTCTAATCCGTAAACTATTTCATGGTCACAAAGCCATAATGCCTGGTACAAGAGTGGAGTGTTGCCTTCAATATATACTGTGCCCAATTATATGGAGGAAAAAACTCGAGGCTATCATAAACTTTCTGTATATAAACTGAGAAGTTGTGACTCCTCTCTCTGCATATTTATTACTAATGGGGGGTAGGGTACCCGGCAGGGCCCGGGTCTTTCTTCTCTTCCCATCTCCTCCTCTCTTAACTTTATCCCACCTTTCCTCACCATGAACAAAGGAATTCCAAATGTTTCCACGTATTTCTACAGTTCGCCAAACACCATATTTTAAAGTTTAACATTTAACACACTCATAAAATATAAAATGTTGACAAACTTTAATCAAACTAATCAAAAAGTTTAATGTCAAAATTATTGAATACTGTATATGAATATATCATATTTTTTTAACGAAGAAAAATGTAGAATGTGCTCAACATTGACAGATTTTAACGAGTAGTTTTGTTAATTGTTATAATAAATTAAATTATAAATGCTTTCATAAATAAAATATATTGTGATTACAATAATAAAATAAAACAAATAGAATATGTAACTTATAATAAAAAGTAAGTATAATTAAACTAATACACAATCCATTGTACAATATTGTTAATTAAACAAACTGAGCGTGTGTTTAATTGATTATGTATTCTAATACGTGTGTTTAATTGTTTATGTATTCTGATACGTGTGTTTAATTGATTATGTATGCAATTACATGTTTAGATAATTATGTATTCTAATACTAGTGTTTAATTGATTATGTATTCTAATACGTGTGTTTAATTATTATTTTTTCTGGACTAGTATTCTTTGCAATTAAGATAAGCAACGTGACCTGTCGTTCTACACTTCCTGTCCCATTCATGTTGAGGCTGATACAGAGGCAGAGACAATCACAGAGTTTAATGCAGACAAAGAGGAAGAGGCAGACCAGGAGGTCTGCCTTTTTTGTGCAGACCTCTGTGGGTACAGAAGCAGACGACTGCTGACTCGTGTCAGCAGGCTGAGAGGTTTCTCGTCCTGCTGAGACGAGAAACTCTCCAAATCCTCCTGGAGAGGATTTGGATTGATATAAGTGTACTGAATCTCTCTCTTTTTGTTTTAAATGATAGTGAAATGTAATGACATGTATATGTAACGTATGTAACGTTCATGTACGTATGTTACACGATATTTTTATTTTTACGATGATTTATTAGTAACGGTTGAAATGATGACATATGTTACTGAACCATTACTCTGCAGAAAATAATGACTGCTTTCAAATGACACGTTAAATAATAATATTAGCATTGGAAAATATATATATATACATATAAAAGGCCTTCGAAAAAAATGCGGAAAAATAATAACTATTCGTTCCTGACTAGCTAGCACAAATATATTTTCACAATATACCTGAATATCAACCTGGCGATTTAATTAATTTTAAAATTTGTCTGTCGTTTCTCACTTGATATAACCTCTGCCTCTTGACTTCGTTTGATGTGAGTGGCTGTAATTTACGTGGGAGTCAGTGTCACCTTCCTTCACTGGTGGTCCTTTACTTCTTGCCAGAGGGCAAGTGTGTTTCCCACAGCCATGGCCTGCTCCGCGCTCTGCTCCGCGCTCTGCTCCGCGCTCTGCTCCGCGCTCTGCTCCGCGCTCTGCTCCGCGCTCTGCTCCGCGCTCTGCTCCGTGCTCTGCTCCGTGCTCTGCTCCGCGTTCTGCTCCGTGCTCTGCTCCGCGCTCTTCTCCGCGTTCTGCTCCGTGCTCTGCTCCGCGCTCTGCTCCGTGCTCTGCTCCGCGCTCTGCTCCGTGCCGTGCTCTGCTCCGCGCTCTGCTCTGCGCTCTGCTCCGTGCTCTGCTCCCCGCTCTGCTCCGCGCTCTGCTCCGTGCTCTGCTCCGTGCTCTGCTCCGTGCTCTGCTCAGCGCTCTGCTCCGTACTCTGCTCCGCGCTCTGCTCTGTATATGAATTGTCGTCCCCTTACTGTAGAATTTTTACGTCCTGGTGATTTCTGGTTGGATTTTGTCCTTGTGATTCGGGTACGGATTTTAGAAACGGTGAAAATGTATAAATATTCCCGTTATGGGGAGTTCAACCACTCGGCAGTCTCCATGGCGTAGTGGTAAGACGCTCGCCTGGCGTTCTGCGAGGGCTTTGTCCTGGGTTCGTATCCTGGCGCAAATCCTTAACTGTAGCCTCTGTTTAACTCAATAGTAAAATGGGTACTTGGTTGGCGGGGGTCGTATTCCAGGGAACATAGGATTACTAGCCCGAAACGCTAGGCGTACTAGTGGCTCTACAAGAATGTAAGAACTCTTGTATATATATATATATATATATATATATATATATATATATATATATATATATATATATATATATATATATATATATATATATATATATATATTTATATTAAGAAACTTGGGCTGGATGGTAGAACGACGGTCTGGCTTCATTCAGGTCGGCGTTCGATCCCCGGCCGTCCAAGTGGTTGGTCACCATTCCTTTCTCCCGTCTCATCCCAAATCCTTATCCTGATCCCTTCCATGTGCTGTATAGTCTTGGCGCTTTCCCCTGATAATTCCTCCTCTCGTTATGGGGAATAGACGCTAAACATCGTTTTTCTGAAGGAATGTTCAAAGGAAGGAGATATGTGCTGCGGAGGCTTGCTGTGTGATGACGAGATGGTGAAATAAAGGTGATGGAAGGAAAAAGAATGTACGTAAGTAGATGTGAAAAGCTGATGAGAAACGTTAAGAAAACTGGAAATTATTATTCGAGTTAGAAGAATTCGTAAGTGATTATTTATACCGAGGATCTTGTTCAGCCACACGCTTTCACAGTTCAATAACACTCCTAAAATGAAAATATCCTTTGATTAAGTTTTCAGATGTGAAATCATGCGTGTAAACTTACCCAAGAAATCTTCAGATCTCGCAGTTTTCACGTTGTTTGTTCCTATATGAATGATAGAAAGAATTTGATTTGTTTTCACACCTCTTCCAAATCATCGGTAATGTCATCCAGCGTTTATGATGCTGAGAATTTCTACCACGGAATTTCTATCACAATCTACTTGAGAATGGTCCAGGACGGACCGAAACGTCGTCGTCCCTTCACCTTCTAGTGTGTGGTCTGGTCTGGTCTGGCCTTATCGCGCCGGCGAGAAACAATGGGCAAAAGTTTCTTTCACCCTATGCCCCTGTTACCTAGCAGTAAAATTAGGTACCTAGGTGTTAGCCAGCTGCTTCCTGGGGGTGGAGGCCTGGTCGAGGACCGGGCCGCGGGGACACTAAAGCCCCGAAATCATCTCAAGATAACCTCAAGATAACATGGTCAATCTACCGCAAAAGTCTGTCAGCTGGCCGTGAATCGTGGCTTCTCCTACAGGTCGCGTCTCGTAGCCATATCATCATTTATGATTAGAGTTTGTAATTTATTTTGCATCATTACCGGCATCAAACATTTTTACTTCATCAGATTTAATTTCCGTCGAATTACCCCGAAGGGAAGTATTTTCATGTGGTGATGAAATACAATATAAGGTTTAATGAACACAGGAGCTTTGAGGAGGGGATTCGAACCTGTGGCCTGAGTGTTCCCGGGCGCGCTCTAGTCAACTGTACCACCACATTGTAAAATGCTGTTAATGTTTTTATTAACAGCTTAATAAAGGCTTTTAAGCTGGTAATAAGTTCGAACCCTCATCACGGCCCTTGTGGATTTGTTCATTTGATATATCACGTTATTGTAATTTCTGTGTACTCACGTAATTGTGCTTGTGGGGGATGAGCTTTGGCTCTTTGGTCCCGCCTCTCGACTGTCAATCAAAACAAACCTGTGTATAAGGTTTAATGTTATTTTAGATTAATGTTAAACTAATGATCGATTCATTAACAATGAGGGAGCACTTTAAAGTGTTTACTCGTGTAAGTTCCTAAGTTTTCAGTCAGTGTATGTTGAATGTTTGCTGTGGTTGTACAATTTATTCTTCAAGGTTTGCAACTATCTCCTTAAGATATGCTACTTCATGTTTCTCTAATCAAAACTCATCCGTGGTATTTGAGTGCATCCGGCAGACATCCATCGTCCACCACAAAGACAGTGTGGGGGGGGGGGGTAACTTTCAGGACGCTTGTCACAACGTTGCCACCTGATGGGAGACGTCGCTGGATGTGCAAATAATTAACAAAAATATCAAAATTTTTAATAACAAATTTTTGTATAGCATTTTATTTTATGTCATTAACATATCCATCCTAGTCTTTCTCTTCCTCAGTCTTTCCTCGTAGCTCAGACGCTTCAGCTC
This sequence comes from Procambarus clarkii, assembly GCF_040958095.1. Classification (NCBI taxonomy): domain Eukaryota; kingdom Metazoa; phylum Arthropoda; class Malacostraca; order Decapoda; family Cambaridae; genus Procambarus; species Procambarus clarkii. Next base: position 17,629,335 of record NC_091235.1, read on the forward strand.
AGGAACGAGCTTAGTTGTATACGTTTTAGATATTTTCTACCTTAGGTTTTGTGCTTCATGTGTGGGGGTTTTGGCCGGAGGCTGCATTCTCGAGAGTGGGTCTCACGCAGGTTGGATATAGATCTTGAAAACCTTCGTCCAAGTCCCCCTAATGCTGTCCGAAGGTTTGTCAATTAGGCATACACTGCGGACGGTATTCAGATGTGTACAGTTGACTACAGATTTGTGTTTACGGTATATCCAGGACCGTCTTAACAGCATTGTAGGCAAATCAATGCACTGGGCCCTACCCAGATAATGGGCACCTGCCCAGATGATGGGCCCCTACCCAGATGATGGGCCCCTACCCAGATGATGGGTCCCTTACCCAGATGATGGGTCCCCTACCCAGATGATGGGCTCCTACCCAGATGAATGGGCCCCGCCTGTCCGCTGAAGTATAGGATTATCCTCAGATAATTATGCACAAATTATTTATATTCTAAATAAAATTTGAAAAAAAGGATTTCAATTCCAGTTCTTTCTAGTGAGAGGTCGAGTATTTATCCACACTGCCAAGAGATCTCTCATGAACAGTATGACAGCATGGGCCCCCCTTCAATGGTGGGGAGGCCGGGACAACTGCTCAGTATGCCCCATGCGTTGTTCTTGTTATAGGTTCAGCTACTCGGAACAAGTTCCAAGTAGCACGGGCTATGGCGAGCCCGTAGTGAACTTTCCTGGCACAGGAGCGGTGCTGTGGCCTCATGCGTTACAGGGCACTGTATATCTCCATTTCTGATATAAGTATAGCTGCCTTCCCCTTCATTCTGTACAGCTCACTCCAGTTTTTATCCTTATGACTTTGACTGAGCATTTCTGTGTGTGTGTATTTACTATTTGTATTTACCTTTCGTGCCTGCAGAATCGAGCTATTAGCTCTTGGAACCCCGCCTTTCTAACCAATCTATTTTTCCTCTTGTTATATCTACTACATTTATTTCTCCGTAACACACGCACGCACACATCCCCAGGAAGCAGTCCGTATCAGCTGTCTAACTCCCAGGTACTTATTTACTGCTAGGTGAACAGGGGCATCAGGGTGAAAGACACTGGCCATTAGGACTACGACCCCCAAGCGCTGTCCACTGAGCCGCTAGGCCCCTAAAGGAAAGGGGACACGCACGCGCACACAAACCATTTGTGTGTGTGTGTCCAAATAAAATAACATTTCTTCCAGCTGTGGAAGGGAGAGCTCTGAAATCCATTAGTGATATGTTAGCAAACTCTATGTTATTGATATGTAAGGGGTCCGGGAAGGATAAAGAAAGGTGTTAAATGGAAGAAATGGAAGATAGAACGAACATGCGAAGGGTAAGGTGAAAGTTGGAAAGAATTATAGAGGGAAGAGAGGAGATAAAGGAGCAATAAGACTGAAAGATACGTATGGAATTGATGTAGATATTAACTTTGGGGAATTAAAAGGTATACTTGGAGAGGTGTGTGTGTGTTTATATAGTAATACATGATGTATGTCTTGACGCCTCTGCCACACCTCTTACTTACAGTTGCAATCTTCTCTCCACCTCTTGTTGTCTATATTTGCCAAGTTGCACGTTTTCCAACTACACTTTGTTTATAGTCGCACCTCTTTCCGTCTATCAAGGTCCCGGTTTACAAAGTCTCCAATTTACTCTCGCACATCTCTAATTCACTCTCATAGTTTACCATGTCTGTCTCACCTCTTTAATAATAACAAATCAGAGAGTTCTGTTGATCGACCTATTTTCTTTGTACAAAACATTTAATAAGGATTTCCGAATTCACGTTCTCTTACGCTTCCCGACACAGGCCGTACCGTTACTAAAGAACATTCCTCAGTGGCACTCTGACACTCCCATATGCAGCTATAACCATAAGCATTGCACGAGACGCAGTAGCAGGTGCATGTGGAGTCGTTGCTCTAGTTTTATGGGACACCTTCACTACACTAGCAATATTCAAGTCGTACAATATTATTTCATTGGCCTACCGTGCTGTGCTGTATTCACCTAGTTGTGCTTGCGGAGGTTGAGCTCTGCTCTTTCGGGCCGCCTCTCAACTGTTAATCAACTGTTACTAACTACTTTTTTTTCTCTCCACACACACACACGCATTCATTCTGAATCTTGAATCATTCAGAACCTTTTATACCACATATTTGATTATTGCCGCCGGAGGCGGCTAGTTTACTGTGCATCCCATACTCATCCTGTGAGCGGTAGCGCAAAAAGCATTACAGGGGCACAAAAGGTCTTTATCAGACCTCATCCTAGATTATTACATAAGCAATTTCATCTATCCTTCACACCTTATAGTTACAATGTCAGCTAGTTACAGAGAAAGTGCTATTTCAAGAGCTATTTATTTACAGTAAGTCATTATACATTAATGGTAGGTCTTATCGCTAATACATAATACTTTGATCAATGGAGATATTACAGAGTTATAGGGGAGCTTCTGTTTATTATTAGTCTTCACAATACACTACTTGTTTCTGAATCTCATATGTCGTTTATCTACTGGAAGCGAAATATGGATTACAGTGCAAGGATTTCAGGTAATTTATCCATGGTAATAAGATAGGTTGCATATCATACAGAGTGAGCTTAGCTTTATCTCTAAATGGCTCATGTAAGACCTAATCCTGGAGTATGCGGCCCTAGCGTGGAGCCCGTACTTTGTCAAGCACAAGGCGAAGCTTGAAAAGTTCAGAGATATGCCACTAGGCTAGTCCCAGAACTAAGAGGCATGAGTTACAAAGAAAGGCTGCGGGAAATGCACCTCACGACACTGGAAGAGAGAAGAATAAGAGCTTAATTTTCTAACTGACAGAGCTAGGGTTGGTTTTGGAACAATAAGTTGTCGCCAGAGGAACACATAAAGAATATTGTGAGAGGAGCATAGGTGTCGCTTTCCAACTTAGACTTCCTTTTAATTATATAGATAGTGAAATCCTAAAGAAACTGTTTATTCAAAAGAGGCCAAAATTGGAATATGCAGCAGTTTTATGATGCCCAAATCTCAAGCAGCACATAGATAAACTGGAAAAGGTGCAACGGCATGCTACAAAATGGCTTCCGGAACTGAAAAACAAGAGTTACAAAGGAAAGACTAGAGGCGTTAAACATGCCAAAACTAGAAGATAGAAGAAAAAGAGGTGATATGTTCACCGCTTACAAAATACTAACAGGAATAGACAAAATTGAGAAGGAGGAATTCATGAAACTAGCAACTACACGAACGCGAGGACACCGATTCAATCTAAGGAAACAAAGGTCTGAAAAAATATTAGAAAATTTTGTTTTTCAAACAGTGGTAGACGGATGGAACAAGCGAGAAGGTGGTGGAGGCCAAAACCGCCAGTATTTTCAAAGCGTTTTACGACAAAGAGTACTGGGAAGACAGGGACACCACGAGCGTAACTCATCCTGTAACTACACTTAGGTAATTACACTTAGGTACACACACACACAAACACACACTAAATACCTTCATGTAAACTAGTAGGATATTTTCTCCTACAAGTTTTCATGCAACAGTTTATTCAATAGTTTAATTTAAAGTACACATCCTCAGGTTAGCATATCAATGCTGTTGTCCTAGTGACACAAATCCAATATTATTGAGCCTGTATTTCTCTCACAGCCGATCACTAAGCATCTTTTCTACTTATCTTGAAGACTGTCTCAAATGTCTGCGACGGTTTCTCCAGGAAATCCACCTGTGGTCGAATTTCATTCCCACGTTTTTCAATCCCAGGAAGACTGGACTGAGAGGAAATCATTCGACATAGGTGGTCCCTAACCTGTATATTCTCAACTACTGCTGCTTCCACTCAGAATAATGACAAACTGTAACTCAGATTCTGGTTATTTGTTAATGCCAAACATGAAAAATATCTAGAATTTGGTGCAGCTTGTGACCCAGTTCGTGTGAAGGGATATTATTACACAGAATGGTATTTAATATATGTGATGTAATGTACAAATACCGAAAGCACTTTCCTTAAATTAAGGATAAATGTTAAAAACTTTGTAACGGTGGATAATGCAGAATGCAGAATATCAGCGCTTCCAAGAAAGGAAATATGTAATCGTTACTACTGTAGCGATGAAACACAGCTATACATCAATTATACAGAGTAAATACCGCTATTAAATGTATGATATAAATATTATCGCGAAGATTGAAATATATACACACTGTATATAGCATCTGTCAGGAAACAACAAACAGGCCGGACATACCTGAATTTCAAATATGAAACATTTCACAATATTTAAAAATATTTTGCTTCATACAATTGATATGACGAAGAGAGTAAGATTACATCCGAGTCAATATCACTGACGGCTGACACCTACACACATACAATAGTTTATTAGTAGCACTGAACGCATGAACATTTTTCCATGAAGGCTATCCTGACAATTACTAGGATAGCATGCAGGGAAATACTATACCTGACAAAAGCTAGGTTAGCATTTGTCTTGCCCAATTAATATCTTCCTGCAAGTTCCCAATTTCCGCAAGAGGAAACTCAAGGAATTATTGTTGTAAACACTCATGTCGAAGGTGTGAATTAATGTATTTACTAGATCATATCAGTTAATAATCAACACAATTACCAGTACAGTGAATATTAATGTCTTCGAAACAAACAATATTTTAAAACATCCATGGTCTTAGCTACAATTTATGTCTTCAACAACCTATTCACAAATTTCAGGTATTGAACTATAGTTTCAGATACTGAAAATCCAATTTTCAGATATTAGTGTTTGACCGTGGCTAATGGTGCATGATTGGTAACTCCATTCTTCAGAATTGGTAGTATTTATAAGCGCCTGTAGTTAGACTTGTTCAAAATGTGGACCTTAGGAGGGCACAGAAAAAAGGTTACAACCAAACCTAACCTTTCATAATCCTATTTAAGAACTTATTTGTACTAAATTAGCCCTACGATTGCGTATATTTTGCCTGGAATTTCATAATTAGTACGAGGACAGGTTACGTTAGGCTGTTGCGTTTTTATTATAACATTTTGAATATAAATACAGTTGTACAAAATGTAGATCTATTTCATTACACACAGAAATCACAATAGCGTGATACATCAAATGAACAAATCCACAAGGGCCGTGACCAGGATTCGAACCTACGTCCGAGAGCTGTTCATGTGGATCTAGTTGTTTTATTAGATGCAGGCGTACATATTTTATACATTCCATCCACAATTGCTATAGGTACTATAATTTTTGGAGGATGAGTTGATACTTTGTTATAAGTGGATGAAAATAGAAGCCGAGGAAGAGAAGTGATTGCTCCCAAGCTTTACCACATGATGGGTTTAATATTACAAATATTCATCTAATTACTCTCTGCATACTTAACTGGGGCTCCTATATCACATTCAATATAACGTGTGAGAATTCGGGAGAGTCGGAAGTGGGGATTTTCACCTGGGCGAAGCCTGGTTGAAGGTCTTGTAAAGGGAGCTTTACATGGGCGTGTTAAGTGTGGGGATCATACATAGCAATAATTGGGTGGAATAAATATATTTATCCATTCTCTGGATGAGGATCGTGTGTATGTATGTCATTATATATATATATATATATATATATATATATATATATATATATATATATATATATATATATATATATATATATATATATATATATATATATATATATATATGCGAACAAGCCTATATATATGGTCCCCCAGGACTATATGTTCTGGGGTGAGTTTTCAGTCGTCATATATATATATATATATATATATATATATATATATATATATATATATATATATTATATATATATATATATATATATATATATATATATATATATATATATATATATATATATATATATATATGTATATAAGTATATATATATAGGGGGGTACCACCACTATATATATATTTATATTTTGGTAGCAGTCTTTCTTGCAAAAATATGTTATTGAATATGACCGAAAGTGTGAGATTGATGATTATGACAGGAGCCTTTTCAATATTTATTATGTTTTTCTTCACTATGAAGGGAAGTTGAAAAATTAATACTCCAAAGTTAATTTTCACAATTTAGTTTTTGGTTTGACGCCTAGAGATGCGTTTTGCAAGGTCACTCCTTACATTCTCAAAGACTAACTTACCATGCTACTGTTGTTTAAGATTCAGCTACTGGGAACAAAATGTTCCAAGTAGCACGGGCTATGGTGAGCCCGTAGTGGACTTGCCTGGTACAGGAGCGGGGCTGTAACGTGCTTACCGTGCTTTTGCACAGGCTTATATTCTCTTTGGGTGAGGTAGTACAGAACAAGTGGATGAATGGCATAACATAGGAGATATTGATTGGGTATTACATGCATCAACATAAGCAGCTTATGTTCTTGCGACTGCTAGTGCTTCTAAGCCAGGGTGTTAGGATCCTGTCTGTGTTGGCTCGGGGTCTGGAAGTGGGGAGGATGTAATTATGTGTTAAATGGTTGTTGATTGCTGGTCTTGACTTCTTGATGCGTAGCGCCTCCCTGAAGTCCAGTTTTGTGTTGTTGTTATACCTGTCGATTATTCCTGTGTTGCTTATTAAGATGTCTCTGGTGATGGTCTGGTTGTGTGGGGAGATTATGCGTTCCTTGATGGAGCCCTGTTGCTTGTGCATTGTTAATCGCCTAGAGAGAGAGAGAGAGACGTTGTCTTGCCTATATACTGAGATCTTTGGGGCTGAGAGAAACTCGTGCTCTTCGATCTTAGTTTAACTGGAAGAAGATTTCTCTGAATGTCATATTTGTTCAAAGTTGACGAAAAGAAAAACTAACTGTATAATGTATCATATTTATTATAATTTACACAACGTTTCGAACCCATATATAAATAAAAAATTATATAATGATTAATATAATAGCATATATAATAAAATATGTAATGCAAAAAAGGGCAAAGAGAATTGGGGAGTATGGATGAGGTAGCCGGGGTGTGTGGTCCAGGGATGAAGCACATTGAAGACGGTAATGGTGATGGTTCCAGGAAGCGATGAGGGGAGAAGATTACACTATAAGCAGAGAAAATGATGGAGAGGTGCGGGGCTCATGCCCTAGAATCACAGCGGTGATCCAGAAACTGGAGGAAACTGTGATGGAAGGAGCGAGGGGAGGCGCTAGAAGATAGATATTAGTATGCACGTATGTCTGGAATCCTTCCAGGTATGGAAATCGGATACAGTTCTGGTTCCTTGGAAAATGAAACTCTTCCTTACGTCTAGAATCAAAATGTTGACCCAGAAGAAATGATGGATACATTTAAAAATAGATTACCAGGTTTGGCGTCCTAGTTGGTATGGAAATGATTTTAAACACGGAAAGGTTTTCTGTGCTTGCTAGCCCACTATAGAGTCTGGAACTTAACCAACTTTCGCGTATGGACATTTGCTTCTCTGATTTGGAGTCACCACATACACTTAGGTATGAAAATCTGAAATGATGCAGTATTTGCTTGTTGACTCGCTGGGAGCTGTTTTGGGTACACTCACAGTGTCGTCCCCGATTGACTGTTAATATGTTTTTGTTTTCCCTCTGGTGTCCATTTTAAGAACTAGTCGTTGCTGGACGACACTACGACCACGACACCACTACCAAGGTTCACATTTGTATTTCCCACTAACACGTGGTTGTCAGTTGTTCTGGGAGAGCTATTTCACCTCTTATTGAGATATTTTGAAACAGATTTTTTGGATAATATGTTAGTGCCTGTCATATTTACCGTGCTGCTTACATGAAGTAATACCTGGATGTGTGGCGGTGTTGGGGCTGTTCGTTACTAGTCTTCCTGAATTTATAGCGATGTCGAGTTTTTCGGAATAGTAGAGCATTCTTTAGTTTTTCAGTATCTGGTTTGACCATACAACATGCATAGCTTTGCCTATGACTTATAAAAGGATAAATTTAATATGCATTCATAAACAAAGGTGAATTGTCCTTGATTGATTACACTATTTGTAAAGTTTGTAGATGATTCAATTTAAAGAATGGCCTTAGTCTCTCTTAGACACTTCCCGTGTTTTGTAGACAAAATATATTTTATGACGGTCTTAAAAATATGAAGGGGCAAGAAGACCAGATGCAGGGCAGCTGGTGGAGAGACATTGTGTCAGATGAAGGCTAGGAAAGCACGAGGCAAGATGCAGGAAGAAGGCTGACAGGTGGTGCAAGGTTATATTAGAGGATGATTGGGCCCCCGAGGGACACCTGGGACCTGAGGAGAGGCGTAATATGTAGCGATCTTGCATTGTTTTGTGTAGTAGCTGCCTATGCTTGGTTGAGCCTCTAAGGTCGTTGTTTGGCAGTCACGGCCAAACACGGATCGTCACGGTCATCATGGGACGTGACGGGTCCTCGTGTGGTCCTGTGAGTCCACTTAGCTTTTTGAAGGTCTTGAAAGCAATCGCTAAGCGACGGTCGCGGTCTGTGTGCCACACTATCCCAGCCCAGTTAAAAAAAATCACACGGCTGATCGCGGCCGGTTGGAGATGAGGGAAGTGGGAAAAGGACGAGGTGGGGAAACGTGGAACGTGGAGGAGATGAGAGTGAGAGAATGATAATGAGATGAGCGGAAGTAGGAAAGGTCTGATGCAGCCCACCTGCCGGGTAAAGGCCATTCTGCTCGCTTGCCCACGACCTCTAACGGGAATTTGGGCTGGTGTTTGCCACATCACCTGTATCGAGGTACCGTGGCACAATAGGCGAGGCTCGTTATCTCTTCTCTATTTGAGAGCTCGCTCGTATTGCTAGGACTCGTAAGATCACCGGCCACTTGCATGCACCTGTAGTAATAACACCAGCAGCAGCACCACCAACTTCATCACTACTACCAGCAACAGCAGCAGTAACAACAGCATCATCCTAACAGATGTGACAGCAGAATAAGTAACCGGCAGTGTTATTTTCGCAACATATATACTACTTCATTTCACGTTGTATTTGATCCTCAGGAGTGACCACTAACATAACAACATGAACAAGAGAGAGAGGGAGTGTGATATAACACCATGAACACGGACCCGGTATACAGTAGGACGGTGTTGTAATGGTGCTTGTAATACACAACCGGTATACTGTGGAACAGTGTTGTAATGGTGCTTGTAATACACAACCGGTATACTGTGAGACAGTGTTGTAATGGTGCTTGTAATACACAACTGGTATACTGTAGGACGGTGTTGTAATGGTGCTTGTAATACACAACCGGTATACTGTGGGACAGGGTTGTAATGTTGCTTGTAATACACAACTGCAGGACAATATTGTAGCGGAGCTTGAAGCTGCATGCTAGTTGAAAACCCTTTTGACTCTAAGCTCGAGGTGAACTTTAGTTGACTGCCAATAACTGCATGAGCACCAAGGGCAACGCACATGTGACTGACGCACACTTGGAACTGACGCGCACGTGAAACTGACACACATGTGGAACTGATAAGCAGTGAGAGTCCCTTAATTTTTGTGTTTAATATGATTAACGTTAACCAAACCACATCTGAAAATTAAGAAACGACGAGGTTTCGTCCCGTCTTGGACCGTTATCAAGTAAACGACTTGATAATTGTCCAGAAGGGAGCGAAACGTCGTCGTTTCTTCATTTTCTGACGTGTGTGTGACGTGTGTATATATATATATATATATATATATATATATATATATATATATATATATATATATATATATATATATATATATATATATATATATATATATATATATATATATGTGTGTATATCACGAAAATAAACACGTGATTAAGAATGTGACAATGTCAGACCACGGAGGAAAAATGAAACAGGAAATTTCCTTAAGTACTTTCGTAAATATTAAATACATCTTCAGAAGGAAGGAAGAATATATATATATATATATATATATATATATATATATATATATATATATATATATATATATATATATATATATATATATATATATATATATATATATATATATATATAGAGTTTGACTACTGAACCGAGTCGACAAACGTTTTCATTTAAATATATATGTTTGTGATTAATTGTTGTGTATCGTGTACTGAAGATAAATTACAATGCATTGCGATAAACAAACGTGTTTCATAATTAAAATTACATCATGCATGACCTTACGAGAGACATATTGTGTCTGTGCCCTAAAGCGGTGAAAACCAAATTAAAAATCAATGAAACCGAATTTTTGGTTAGTGTAATAGGCTTCTTGCTTCATATATGTCAGGCATTGTTTGACAATATAATTATTTAATATATACGAGATAATGTTTTAGTAAAATGAATCTGTGGATATATTCATGTTTCAGTATGTTGCAAACCCAGTGTTGAGGCAGTTGATAATGTGGAAAACATTCATATTATATATAATGGCGCTTTCTCTAATGGTGTGTTGTGTGCTGGGGGAATTACTGTATTCCTCGGTGTGGGTTAAGGTGGAAATTTTATGTGAATAGTTATTATGACAATGGTTGCTAATACAGTTTGTCGTCCTGGGCACCGCCGGGTACTCCATGTGGTATATATAATATATCTAATATGAGGGTACCAACTCTGGATGTGTGAGGCTTCCCTAGGGGAGGAGGCATTTTGGAGCATAACCTCCCACACTTTGTCCACCGCCATCTCCCACTCAATCACACCACACCAATAATAACTTCCTACCACAACCTGTCACCCCCGGCCACCACAGAATCCTATTTTATTCCTATCCCATCCACCACAATTCCCACACCGTATTACTCGATCCACCACAATCTCTCACACCATCTTAACCCACCCACTACAACCTCCCACACCATCTTAACACCACCCATCACAACCTCCCACACTATGTACACAATGAGAAGATTCAGAAGAGAACTGCGAAAGAATACAAAGGATCTAAAGACGTTCCAAAGATGATCAGAACAATGGATCCTGAACGATTAACTTAAATCAGATTTGATAAATATTGGAATAACAGCGAAATAACTTGCTCAAATGAATATGTTATTGGCTGGACCTCGGGTCACCTCAATGTGGATATACATGTTCCCATCAGAAGAGCGTTTAGGTCATTATTATAATAATATTCTAAATTCAGTTCGAATTTCAGTTGGTTAAATCGAGGCAGTTTTGCTTGTGTTATATTTGTGTATCGTCTGTCTGTTTTATTCTTATGTAATCTGTCTGTCTGTCTTTTATGCTCATCTATCTATCTCTTGTTTTTTGTCTCTGTCTTTGCTCTTGTCGTTCTTTGATGCCTTTCTTCGATGCTTTTTGATGCTTAATGTATTTAATTCATGTCCCTTTATGCTAGGCTTTGATACTCCTCTGTTTGATCATTTTTTATTATGTCCCTTTTCTGTCACTAATTTTTGCCGCTTCTGTTTGTTATTGATTTATAACTCTCTCTCTCTCTCTCTCTCTCTCTCTCTCTCTCTCTCTCTCTCTCTCTCTCTCTCTCTCTCTCTCTCTCTCTCTCTCTCTCTCTCTCTCTTTCTTCTTCTCTCTTCCTCTCTCTTTCTCTTTTCCTCTATATCTTCCTCTCTTCCTCATTATCTCTCTCTCTCTCTCTCTCTCTCTCTCTCTCTCTCTCTCTCTCTCTCTCTCTCTCTCTCTCACTAAATCTTAATCAAAAGAGCTGGTTGAGACTACTAGCAGTCGACGCATGGTACAAATGCCGAGATGGCGTCCAATTCGTGCTGGGGCTTGTATTCTGTTGATATGATGCATGGCGCTAGTGCCGAGATTCCTTTCAGTAGATGCATAATGCAAGTACTGAGATTACTGTCATTTAAACTCTTTCCATCCGATACTTGGTGCTGGCTGTTCTTCCAAGTTGATGCTTGGAGCTAGTATTGAGAGCTGTCAATTTATTATGACAAGGAATTATGTCAAAAGAGAACCAAGAATTATGTCAAACAATAATTGTTCCAGTGACCCCTAATGACAGGTCTAAACGGCGTACCAATCTTATGGGGTATAGGGAGGCTGCATAGAATACCAATGTAGGGGCCACAAGGAAGTCCAAGACCAAGGGAAGAGCCACAAAAATACCAGGGCAATACCAAGAGAATATCTACAAAAATACCAGGGAAATACCAAGAGAATAACTACAAAAATACCAGGGAAATACCAAGAGAATAACTACAAAAATACCAGGGAAATACCAAGAGAATATCTACAAAAATACCAGGGAAATACCAAGAGAATTTAAAAAATACCAGGGGAATACCAAGAGAATATCTACAAAAATACCAGGGAAATACCAAGAGAATAACTACAAAAATACCAGGGAAATACCAAGAGAATAACTACAAAAATACCAGGGAAATACCAAGAGAATATCTACAAAAATACCAGGGAAATACCAAGAGAATAACTACAAAAATACCAGGGAAATACCAAGAGAATAACTACAAAAATACCAGGGAAATACCAAGATAATATCTACAAAAATACCAGGGAAATACCAAGAGAATAACTACAAAAATACCAGGGAAATACCAAGATAATATCTACAAAAATGCCAGGGTAAAAGTCTCAAAAATTTAAAGGGAAGAGCCACAAAAATACCAATGGAGGAAGCACAAATATATCAATAAGCCATAAAAATACCATCATCAATTAAATATATCAAGAAACAAGCCACAGAAAATACATGAGGAAGATCAAAATAAGAATATCTAGGTAGCAGTCCAGAAAAATAAAAGAGTTAGATTGTTGTGTTTTTTTAATCAGACCAGTCTCTGTCTTGTCTCTTTCCTACCACGTCAGTCTTGTCTTTCACGTCACTCTTCCCTGGTCATATCAGTCTGATATGTCATATTGGCCTCGTGTATCATAACTCCTCTTTCAAATCAGTTTTGTTCTTGTCATATAACTCTCCTCTTGTCATTCCACATGTGTGATGCATGTCTCTCCTGCCATGTAACTCTGTTATATCAATCCTCACTTTTCATGCTCGTCTAATTATATCCTAATTATAACATGATCAGTATCTTCAGGGTGTGACATTTTGTGGTGCTTTGTCATTACCTCCAATATTTATCTTGTGTGTGTGTGTGACGTTCGTGAGTGTGGCTCTCTCGCGTGTGTGTGTCGTTCGTGAGTGTGCTCTCGTGTTACGTGTGTGTCGTTCGTGAGTGTCCGTTCATCCCTCCGCCAGTCCATTCATTCATATATCCAATGACTGATCCACCCAGTCATCCATCCTCCCATTATTCCATCATTTCTTCACTCGTGCATTTATCCACCAATTGAGTCATCCACCAGTCCACCCACTACTTCGCATTCACATTCATCCAGCTATTCACCATTTCATTCACCCACTACATCCACCAATCCATTGATTCATGCGTTCTCCTGCCTTTGATCTTTGAAGGAAAAAAAAGGCTTTTGAATTACAAATTTAATTGGAGTCACCTGGATATTGGCGAGGCTGAGACACAAAGGGAAGCACAGCCTCCGGATAATGCAGAGATGTGTGCAATTTTTTTTTTTCTCCGGCAAACTTCAGAAATAAAATTTTATGCATTGTGGCTGCGTGGTGTATAATGTACAATTAATATGAATATATTGTGCACAATATATCTGAATGTATTGTGTGCAATTAACAAGAATTTATAATGCACAATTAATCATTATAATGCTTGATAGTCATTGATTAGGCTCTCGATTTGCTTATTATAATAATGTAATTTTTGTTAAAAAATTGTATGTACGAAACTGGTGTTCGCATCCCGTTTTCTTTCACCAGTGGCTAAGCCATTCTCATTACTCTATGAGTTTTATTTTTTCTTCCTCATCCTCTACCTCTTTCTCTATTCCTTCCAGTTTCCGCTTCTCCTTTTCCTTTAGTATTTCAGTTAAAATATACAGATAACAGCTTCGTCTAAGGAACTCGTTTATGTGGCTTAATACAGTCTTGTTAAGGCGAGGAGATGACTGATGGGGTTTGGGAAGTCATTGTCTTCACTCAGTGTCTCATTCATCTCCTTCACTCAGTGTCTCATTCATCTCCTTCACTCAGTGTCTCATTCATCTCCTTCACTCAGTGTCTCATTCATCTCCTTCACTCAGTGTCTTATTTACTTTTTGTGGCTGGTTGATATTATGTCAGTTGATCGTCCTCAATTTGTCTAAATGTGCTGAAATGTCGCACTTTGTGAACATGTTGAACGTTTGTAACTTGTTAATCGAACTACTTAATGTAATTCAATTGACTTAATGTCATTACTTCAATTATTGTTCCATCCTTTTGATATCTTAAGATTGTCTGCGAAATGTTGTTAAGATGTTGTACGTAGAATAGACGTAAGTACTATGTTATTGTGACTTATGTAATTAGTGTACTTTCATTTTTATGTAAAATTTCCCAATTACAAATGTATAACATTTATGAATAAAGCTTTTGATTGATTTTGACCAACTTTTATAACATAAAGAATTTGGGATTGCTTTTTAAGGAGTTTTTTTCCCCGAAATGGCGAGAATTCGAGTGTTGAACATAACACGATCTGTCGTTGACCTATTAACTTTCCCCTTAACAATGTATCCACTTCAAGTTATATTGTGATTACCTCGCAAATAAACATTATGATTATTATTTTGTTTTCCCCAGTGAACTCTTTGACAATGGCGTGCAACAGGAGACGCGGTTTACACAGAGAGATATTTTCCTACTTCGAGTTCAGAGTTTAATCTTTCCGGAGTCAGTAAACATGCATGGGGGATAAAATTACAAACTGGTTGTCAAAATGAGTGACTAATTAATATTTAAATAATTTAGTTACATAAAATAACATAAATATGAGTATTATATACATATATATAGTATGTATATTAGATGAGATACCCGGAGATGCTCGGGTCGCCCCGGGCACCCTAGGTTTTTGTGTGGGATTTTCTCTCTATCTTGTGCCACACTTCCTGCCTCTGTCAATCTCGGGTTTCTGGCCCACGTCAACAAGCACTTTTTGTTCGACGGTACCCATGTAAAAATTAGCACATAGGACACCAAGAAGGGAACCTATAGCGACACCGTCTACTTGGTTATACATGCGCCCATCAGGACTCAGGAAGAGTGCCTCTTTGTTACATGCTTCGAGTAGCTTCCTAAGTGAGCCGTCTTGTATGTTAAGGGGAGTACAAGCTCGATCTCTATACACTGTCCATCATCAGTCCTACTGTGTCATCCATGGGCACATTGGGGAACAGCGACTTAATATCAAGAGACGCTCTCTCTCCTGATGCCCGCGACCACATAATTAACTCAACAAATTCTTTTGGAGATATTACAAGTGTAAGTGATCGTATCACTGAAATTAATGTTTTAATTCATTTCAAGATGCATAGGCTAACCCACCCCTAACCCTCTGCACTGAAGTCCTCCAAGCCTTCTTTCTTGAAGGTCAGCATTCCTTCAAATGATTACCAAAGCTGCCACTGTGCTCAGAATGTATAATATTCATCACCTCTACCAAGAGAGAGACAACAACGACACTTTCCTGCCCCATGGGAGATCACTCCTTTCCAAATTACTGTTCTCCCTTTCCCACCCAAGAAACTGAATAAAGAGCAACCCTTGCTTCGACAAGAAGCACAATACAATGCCTTAAGCCAAATTGATGCATTAGCCAGAGAGCGCTTCCGTTCCCAAATTATTTACACCGATGGCTTCTTGCACCAGTCTTACGGTGCAGCTGGAAGTGCATTTACTGTGTCTGCGAGAGATGGTTCCTTCTCCTATGAGTGTGGAGCGCGTACAAATAACTGGGCTTCCACTCTTCAAGCAGAATTGGTTGCCATAATCCTTGCACTCGAGCGCGTATGTAAATTAAAAGTTGACACGCTAATTGTGACTCCGTGTCATCCCTGACTGCCCTCAGCTCCCCAAGGCATAACTGTGAAGTGCTTGTCTCTGAATAATCAATGATGGAGTCAGAGTCTGTCTCCTGTGGATTCCTTCCCATATTGGTCTCCGAATGCATGATAGAACTGATGAATTAGCCAAGACTTTTGCTCATAAAGAGGAAATTGATTACCAACTTGGACAGCCTTTAAGCAGCCTGAGGGCAGTAATATTCCAGAAACATTAAAAAAATCTCGTAGACTTGAGGCATAGTGAAATTCACACCATTTACTCTATCTATCATCATTCTATTATGCAGGAAGATCCGCACGTCTGTGGGGTCATCCAATAAGGTTAGCAGACTTCTAGATGTTACTACTGTTAGGCTTAGGCTCGGCTACAAGTACCTCTGGGAGTTTGTAACATCTGCTGATATAGATTTGACCACATGTAAACTATGTCAGCAGAAATATTCGCATACTTTGCGACATTATTTAATGCAATGTGAAAAAATATCGGAATTCAGAGATAACACCATCAACGGTGTCCAAGAAATGTGTAAGTACTTCATTCATAATGATGTACTGCCAGAAATCTTAGCGAAGTATCCAAAATTTGCTTACTGTAGGTGCAGCCTGCACATGACTAAAGCTGCCGCCCAGTTGGGTGGGTGTGGAGCAAGACCAGTAACTGTGTGACTCACCATAGATGACTGTTGTGAGCCTCTTATTGAATCACTTGTGATATAAAAAGATTTTCAATGTGTATATGTATTTGTGTAAATGATTGTATAAATATTTACACACACACCCACACACACACACATATATAATAGTAACAATTGCTTAACTAGCGTCGAAAGATTGTTATTTGCTTAGCTAAACGAACTATGGGGTTCAGTTCCTGAACCGATTATGTGCCTCTGTAACCCTTTCCACCCACGGGATGGGTATGGGGTGCATAATAAAGAAAGAAGAAATTGAAATTGAGACTTAAGGTTGAAGGCATGTGACACGTATGGAATTAGCAGAGTCAATATTTATAGACTTAACTAGCATGGACACTCTAGTTCTAATCATTTGACTAAAATATACTTTTGGGTATATAAGCTAAGAAGTGAAATACATCTTTCGATGAATGAAACATGACATGAAAAATATTCGAATATTAACTACTTTGATTTATTTAATTAATGCGTATTTATAAAGTCTATGTAAATAATGCTGCAATATAATGCCGTTAATCTCCCTGCAATAACAATGAATCTCTTTCCTAACCCTTGGCGATGCACAACTCACTGGCATTTCTCTAAGCTAAGTTTATAAATCTACTCTAATGTGCTAAACCAGATTGCAGTTAATTATCTGATATTTATGTGGACTGCTTGACGATGTTGTGCATCGTGTATAATTAAAGCATTTGGCATCATGCGACATTACGGGAAGCAGATGTCACGGAGCACACTGTCAGCCACCGTTGTTGATGTTCTTCACTGGAGTTCTCAGGTCAACTTTGCCAGTAGTGCTTCTGATATCTTCTCCCCGCGGCTACCTCCTCCTCTCTCGCCCTCCTTTCTCCTCGGCGACCACCTCTACTCCCATTCCTCTCAGCTACTTACCCCTCTTCCCCATTCTTCATGTCCCTCAACCACCTCCTCTCTCACCCTCCTTGCTTCATTCTCCCCTCCCCTGGGTCATTATTATCCTATATTTTCCTTTGAACCATCACCAGTACATTTTATTCGATCTTCGTTTTGTTTGTCCACTTAATATCCCCCTCCCCCGTACCCTTGATTCGCTCCATCACCCTTTCCACTGTTCTGTCTCCCTTCACTCTTTCCTTCCCCCTCACCCCTTTCTATCTGTTATGTCTCCCTTCCCCTTCACCCCTTCCTCTGGGTTATCCCTCCCTTCCCTCCTCCACCTCTACTCCACTGCTCTAAAAATTGAAAAATCTCCAACACATTAACAATTATTATAATATTTACAAATTCAATAATTCACATGGAAATAATTTTTAATATTTAAAAAAGTGGATTCAATCTTTCCTGCCTTAAGGAAAACATCATTAACACACTAATTAATTATATCGCCCTGATTAAGCAACACACATGAATTGTTTAATCTGTGTCAGCCAGAATTTATGATTTAGTAATTTGTCAGTGATGAAGAAAAACCAATTTAACATACATCATCATTCAAACTATTTAACATATACTACTTTATTCATTAATACCTCGCAGTTTATTAAGAGTTTTTGATGTACACAATTACCAGTAATGCAGTAATTGCATTATTGGTATTTACCCTTTTATACAGAATAGTGTTTACAAATATATAACTAATATATATTTATATATATGACTAATTTATTAATTTATCCTTACATAGGTGGAAAATATTAGAGGGGCTGGTCCCAAACCTGCACACAGAAATAACATCACATGAGACCAGAAGACATGGCAGGATGTGCAGAATACCCCCGTTGAAAAACAGAGGTGCAACTGGTACTCTGAGAGTGAACTCTATCAACATCAGAGGTCCGAGACTGTTCAACACGCTTCCACTACACATAAGGGGCATAACTGGCCGACCCCTCACAGTGTTCAAGAGAGAACTGGATAAGCACCTCCAAAGGATACCTGATCAACCAGGACTGTGACTCATACGTCAGGCTGCGAGCAGCCGCGTCCAACAGCCTGGTTGATCAGTCCGGCAACCAGGAGGCCTGGTCGACGACCGGGCCGCGGGGACGCTAAGCCCCGGAAGCACCTCAAGGTAACCTCAAGGTAGGTAATGTACAAAGTTTGCAGAACATGATTTTTTTGTATTATAATTTTCCAGAACTTTTTTCGGACGTGAAAAACTCTGAAACTACCGATGGATGGTAGTTATATCTTCTCATACACATTATATGCATTTTGCCCGAATTTTTCATTTTGCATTTTGCTCATACACATTTTGTCCCGAAACGCTATGCGTGCTAGTGGCTTTACAAGATTGTAATTCCAACTTAAACAAAATGTTCTCTCTTAACCCCAATGTGCTTTCTAGTATATATAAATAAATAAATAGATAAATAAATAAGTATGTCTTAAAAATTAATACACGTTTACATTCAAAACGAGAATATAGATTCCTTCAAAATAAGTACATGTGGTGTGTCTTAATTTAATATCGTATAATGTGTAAATTTGCAGCTTTTGACAGTTTAAAGAATTATTTATTATATGTAAATAAAAAGGTATTGGAGTTTTGGTCACTAAATTAATGTCTCTAAATTTTAGTCTTAAAAAATTAATGAATCTAATTTACAAAATTACTAAATCTAATTTAGTGTCTCTAAATTAGATTTAGTAAAGGCATGCATAAGCCAGAATACAAAATGAAACTTTCTGTTGACATAGAGAATTGCAATTCTCTGTTGTCCATTTTTTTCAATTGTTTTATTGACGACGGGTTCCAGGTATATGTTTGATAATGTCTCTTTGTCATGAATGGACTCTTTAGAAGAGCATGAGTGAGCGTAACACACGAGGAGTTACATTTTTTTTAACATTGTAATGTAATAATTGTTTATGTAGTGAAATATGCTGGAATAGTTTTTTTTTGAGAGAGAGATATGTACAAGAGTTGTTACATTTTTATACAGCCACTAGTACGCGTAGCGTTTCGGGCAGGTCCCTGGAATACGATCCCCGCCGCGAAGAATCGTTTTACAACCAAGTACTCATTTTACTGTTGAGTTAAACAGAGGCTATAGTTAAGGATTTGCGCCCAGTAAATCCTCCCCGGCCAGGATACGAACCCATGACAAAGCGCTCGCGGAACGCCAGGCGAGTGTCTTACTACTACACCACGGAGACTGGTTAGTTTATCTAGTTTATCGGTTGTTTACTTACGAAGAGAGGTGGAAGAGGGTGGTAAAAGGGACCGCCGATAGGTAAAGAGAGAAAAGTAAAAATTACGTATCAAGAGGGAAGAGCATTAAATTGGTGTAAGAGGCTTACCGGAATGGCAATGAAGGAAGGAGGTAATAAAAGAGGAAGAGGTGGATTGGTGTAGTGATGAGTGATATGCAGGTGTTATGGTGAGTGGTGAGAGAGAGGGGACCAAGAAGCGTGGGTTCACGACGCTGAGTCAGGAGGGGAATTGAATCATTTTATTGACAAAGGGAAAGAAAAGATGAGAAGTGATTGGTGTACACAGGGAAGAGCAGGGTGGATGACGAGGATGCCGAGGAAAAACAGACAACCAGAGATCAAAATAACAAAACAAAAAACAGAGAGATAGGGATAAAGAGAGGGAGAGAGGTAGGGATATAGATAGATCCCGCCAAACACACACCGAAACTACGACGTTGGTACAACGTTCGAACAAGTTTTAACACCTCCTAACGAGTTATAACAACCAATATAACAAGTTGTAACAACGTTCTAATACGTCATAAACACGTTAAGCCAAGATGTAACAAGCTTTATTACAAGTT
The DNA here is from genome assembly GCF_040958095.1 of Procambarus clarkii. NCBI lineage: Eukaryota > Metazoa > Arthropoda > Malacostraca > Decapoda > Cambaridae > Procambarus > Procambarus clarkii. Next base: position 17,649,720 of record NC_091235.1, read on the forward strand.
GTAACAAGCGGAAAATGGAGACAGTTACGATTTGTGTTTCCAGGGATATGTATATAGAGATAGATATAGAAAAGAGAGAGAGAATAGAGGCAGAGGCGACTGAAAAGTCCCAAGCTCTAGACTGAAATTCCCTACGGCCAGCTGGGAAAGTCCCATAGAGCGTGCTGCCGGACATTTTAATAAACCATATATTCCCTCTGACAGAGAAAATGGCATGAGGGGGGATTGAAGTCTTTCCTCAGTTACTTATTATCCACTTGTGCGCTAATCCCGTATGTCAGTGAGGATTCGTCGACATAGATAACAACTGTGTAAGTGATCCAACTGACGAACCTTGACGGTGCGAGTACAAGGGATTCCTTCAAAACTTAGATGTTCTAATTAAGAGAGTGAGGCAACAGAAAGGTGGTTACAGTTGACTGGGAGAATGTATCGCTGCTGTTCACGAGGCTTCTCTTGAGATCCATTGATACAACATTTGGAAGAGCTGAGGAACTGTGGTAAAAAAATAATCGGAATGTAACATATGATACGGGAATTATTGATAAATATTTAAAATGAGAGACAATGAGATGGAAAGGTCCGGATGGGATAAGCGTTTGAGTGGATCAACTGTTCAGTAAAGATTCCTTCATAAACCAGCACAGTTGGTGAACTCCTTCAAAATAGTAAGAACAACGAAATATAACACTGATGAGGTATGGGTTATTATAAGAGATTATTAGCACCTTTCTCGTTGTTAGATTAGATTAGATTTTTTATTCAGGTAAAGGTACATACATTGAGTTACATACATAATGTTGGATTTAAAGATAGAGATAGTACATACAGTACCTAGAGCCACTAGTACGCATAGCATTTCGGGCATTGTTGTTTTAGATTTAGCAACGCAGAAAGAAATGTCCATGTAGCACGGGCTATAGTGAGTCCGTATAGTGAGCAGTTTTCTCATAAGACCAGTTTATCAAAGATTTCTGACGAGGAATGCTACATGGATAAGACCAGTGAGGTGTAAGAATAAAACATTGAAGGGAGAGTTAATATGAAGAGATTTATCAGGTAGGAGTTTAACGGGCTCACCATAGCCCGTGCTACTGGAACTTCTTGTTCTGAGTAGCTGACTCTAAAACAACAACAGGTAGGAGTGCTGGTGATGTGCGACTGGTAGACTTGACCATTCTTACTACACGAGAGAGTGTACCGGGAGCAGTATAGAGACGTGTGGCGGGGAGCCCATCCTCCTCCTGGGTGTGTAGTAGTGTACTGCACCACACAGCTAGTGCCCATCGCGTGCCGCTAAACTAGCAGGATAACACTGCAGCACTCCTCTATCGTGGCAAAAGTTCGTAAGGGAGGAACTAGAGTGGTGGTAGTTTGTGTAGTTAGTGGGCGTAAAAACCTTGATAAATATTATTACCCTCGAGGGGCAGAAGTGTACTGTTATCAGTTTTTTCTTTATATATTTTTTAATTTGTGTTTATTAACATAATTATGTAGCTCCTCTAGACTATATGATACTATAAATTTCCATCTCGCAGTATGGCAGGGAGCCGGTGGCTGAGCGGAGAGAACACTGGACGTGTGATCCTGTGGTCCCGGGTTCGATCCCGGGCGCCGGCGAGAAACAATAGGCACAGTTTCTTTCACCCTGATGCTCCTGTAACCTAGCAGTAAATAGGTACCTGGGAGTTAGTCAGCTGTCACGGGCTGCTTCATAGGAGTGGAAGCCTGGTCGAGGACCGGGCCGCGGGGACATTAAGCCCCGAAATTATCTCAAGATAGATGGTTAGTCATACAGGGGCATGTAGTCAGTAGCCGACACTGGCAGACGCCGCATGTATTGTGAGGATATATTCTTGAACACGAAAGTGATTGGAGTGATTACAATGCTCCAAGTACCTCATGCTGGCAGGTCTGAAGGGTCTAATGACTGGACAGTCATTCATACTGTTGTGTGTAAGATCATAACCGAGTTCTTGCTCATAGTTTACTAATGGATTGAAAGGGATTATGAAATTCTTCACTTGTCACAGGTAACGGTAGCGCATCCTGATCCTGGTAACCACTGTGTTGCACAGTCTGCTAGACATTTTGTGCCTTATCCATATATATATATATATATATATATATATATATATATATATATATATATATATATATATATATATATATATATATATATATATATATATATATATATATATTAGTATATTTTGGTAGCAGTCTTTTCTGTAGACATATATTATTAAATATGACCGAAAAAGTAAGATTAATAATTCTAACACGAATTTTCTCTATCTTTCTTACGTTTCTTTTCACTGTTGATGGTAATTCAAAGATCAATTCTCCAAAATTCATTTTTATTTTTATTTCTAGTCTAAAATAAAAATAAAATAAAATAATTAAAAATGAATTTTGGAGAATTGATCTTTGAATTACCGTCAACAGTGAAAAGAAACGTAAGAAAGATAGAGAAAATTCGTGTTAGAATTATTAATCTTACTTTTTTGGTCATATTTAATAATATATATATATATATATATATATATATATATATATATATATATATATATATATATATATATATATATATATTTTTTTTTTTTTTTTTTTTTTTTTTTTTTTTTTTTTTTTTTTTTTTTTTTTTTTTTTTTTTTTTTTTTTAATATATAGGAAGGGAGTACCACCTCTAGCTGGAAGAAGGGGGACCCATAGATATATATATATATATATATATATATATATATATATATATATATATATATATATATATATATATATATATGGGATGGGATTGACTAGGACCTGCCTTACCCTACAGAGTTCTTCAGAGTTCTTGAAGAACTCTGTAGGGTAAGGCAGGTCCTAGTCAATAACGGCTTCTCCAATGGTTTCATCGAAGACATCATAAGAAGGAAAGTGAAAAGCCATGCAACCTCTGAAGAGACAACTAACACAACACCTATACCCCCTATTAGACTATTTTACAGGAACTTCTTTTCCACAGCTCATAAAACGGAGGAAAGGGTCCTGAAAGATATTGTTAATAGAAACGTTATCCCTACAGACAAAAATCAGAGGATACAACTGACGATTTACTATAAAACCAGAAAAACGGCCAGCCTTCTCATGAGAAACTCTCCAGACACAAAACAGAACGCTTTAAAAGAGACTAACGTCGTCTATGCCTTCAAATGCCCACTTGGGGACTGTAAGCTCCAAAAAACCCAGTATATAGGCAAGACAACAACATCTCTTTCAAGGCGTTTAACGATGCATAAGCAACAGGGCTCCATTAAGGAACATATAATCTCTTCCCACAACCAAACCATCGCCAGAGAAATCCTAGTAAACAACACAGAAATCATCGATAGATACAGCGATAGCAGGCGGCTTGACGTTTGCGAGGCACTACACATCAAGAAGTCAACACCAGCAATCAACAGCCAATTATTGCACAACTATATTCTACCCACCTCAAGACTCCGCTCCAATATAGAAGCATCAAGAAATATGGACCAATAGGCTTTCTACAAACACTTCTATTCAATACCCATTGTTTGTGTTCTGTCTTGTGTTGATACTTTTAATACCCTATTAATATCCCCTCTTGTTCTGTCTTGTGTTAATGCCACATCACCCCTCCCACCTCACTCAAATGTAGATATAAAATCGGAGATACGTATGTTCAGTTGTGAATTTGTGAACTAAAGTCTTTGAAAATGTAATAAGTTTTACGAAACGCGCCCGTGTCGCGTCAGACTAGAAATAAAAATGAATTTTGGAGAATTGATTTTTAATTTACCTCCAACAGTGAAGCGTAATGTACGAAAGATTGAGAAAATTCGTGTTAGAATTATTAATCTTACTTTTTCGGTCATATTTAATAATATATGTCTACAGGAAAGACTGCTACCAAAATATACTAATATATATATATATATATATATATATATATATATATATATATATATATATATATATATATATATATATATATATATATATATATATATATATATATATATGGGAATTATAATAATATAGTTAAAACCCAAACTTAGGTATTCGTAAGGCTAGTATAGCAAATATAAGTGTTTTATTAAGCCTAATATAGTGTGTATTAGCCCTAGAATTGGTAGGAGAGGTTAGATTAGGTCATATAATTACGTTGCGGTAAAACAACTTTCTGGTTTGTCCAAATTCAATGATACAAAGTCAACTTTCCGGTGGTTCATCACTACATATTGGTACTTTCGACCAAATGGGTACTCGTAAGTAATTTAATTTTAGGAAGATGGGATGTTCACAGTACCCTCTTATTCTGTCCATTGGGGGCTATAACGTCAGAATATGCGAAAATATGAGAGTTGAGTTACGAGACCAGGATAAAAAAGAATTTAAGTCTAAAGTTACTGAAAAAAGAATAAGTTAAGACATTATCACTACCTACAAGATACTGAGAGCCAAATGTATCATTTATTTATATTATTTATTTACATAAATAGGCAAATAAAATGGATTTGAACAGTTTGCCACATACTTCCATGAGAAATTGTACAAGTGGATAGAGATGGTAACTGGAAACACAAGTGAGCCAAGGAATATAAGAAAAGTACTCCTTTGGTGAACGAATTGTGAAAACTTGGAATGAACTTAAACATATTGTGGTTGATTGCATATATGCTCCCCAGCTCTTAAAGTAGGTATGACGGTCGGAGTCAGCTATGTGCAATGTTGAATTAGATATTAAAAAGTGAAAAAGCGGGACACGACCAAACTGTTCCAGTGCCCGCAGCTACAAATGAATAAACTCACACACACTCTCACCAAATACATGTCCTGGCAACCTGCATGAAGCCACGTTGTAGACTTGATGATATTCACTGATGGCCGCAATAATTAACGAGTCGTTTTACTTTTGAAATGAGGGAAGTGACGTTGCAACATCTGGTCTCACTCTCGCTGCAGCTGACATGTAACCTGGTCGAGTAAAGGAGTCTCTCATTCCCTCCTAGCACGACTGCATCTCTTAGATTTCTGAAGTTGTAGTCACGCTGCTCACGAAGGAGTTCTACACTGAACATGCATCCCACATCTGCGCTTCTCGGTGTTTGTGTGCTCATAAGATCTTAGAAGTGAGGACACACGATCCACGAAGGAATATGAGCCATACACGCTGCTAGTTTTCCAGAAATTCTGATGCGACCGACAGCGGTAAAGAACATTTTCGACTCCAAGTTTTCATGAAAGCGGAATAACATCTGGTGATGGGAAATGCCGTGATGGCGGTGGTGGCGTAGGCGTGCCCTGGTGTTTCCGCCCGTTCTTACCTCTTCGTCTTCCGCTACTTTTCATTCCATAGCGTTATCTCCTGTCTATCGTTACGTCGCCTTCTGCAGCGACATCTCGTTATCCGTTACATTACCGCCTACAGGGATCTCCCCATCCTCCATTACCTAGCCAATATTACCTAATCAATATTCTACACTGACAGTAATATTTCCGCCTAGTGTCCTCTGTCTGCTGTGGCCTGCCTTTCTTCTCGACTTATTCACACCCTCAGTTAGATGAACAAATCCACAAGGATCGTGACGAGGATTCGAACCTACGTCCAAGAGCATCCCAGACGCTACCTTAATCGACTGAGCTTACGACATGGTATAAGAATTGTGTGTGATTTCTGTGTGTTATACTTACTTCTCATCTTTAATACGTTTCTTCCACTTTACATTCATTTTAAACATTCGCAAAATTTCCATTTCTCTCGCACATCGCGTAGCCTCTATACGTATCTTATTTTTTATTGAAATTCCTCTTCTCCCCGCACCTGCTCACCCAAATTAATCCACATAAGTGGATGTGTGAGTATGCGAAGAGGACGCAGAGAGGCGATGGCCAGGGCTTCACAAGCTGCAGCAAAGGCAACCTTCTGGCCTCCCCCTCCCCCCACTCCCCCCAGCACCTGTCACAGCCACAACTTCACGTAATTTAGAATTCTGCTGTTTGGACGGTTACAATGGAAATACTCTTGTATTCATTCTCTTTGATGCAAATAAGCATCAAAAGCGAAATTGTTCTTAAATGCACAAGCCAAGTGAGTGAAAAAAGAGCTGAAGGGGAAATGGTATTGGGGAAGAGAGAAGTAATGGGGAAAGAGAGCAGGAAGGAGAGGAAGAAACAAGGATGAGAAGAAAAAAGGGGGAAGAAGCAGAGAGGAAAACTGGTTGATGAAAGTAGAAAGGGGTGAAGAGAGAAGAAAGAGGTGAAGAGAGAAGAAAGAGGTGAAGAGAGAAGATATGAGGGAAGAGAGAAGGAAAGGGAGGGAGGAATAGAGAGGAAAAAGGGGTTAAGGAGAGAAGGAAGGAGCGGTAAAAAAGCACACGTTGGGCCCCGAACCTTACTCTCGGTAAACACGACTAGACGAGAACACACATCAACAGAAGTACATCAGCGGCACATGCAAAGCTGGCAGGTGGCCGACAGCTTAAAGTCTGGGGTTAAGAGCTGATGCTGCCCTGCATGTACAATTGGGTGAGTACAGTTTGGTGTGTACACTCACATACGGATGCATGCACACACGCAGACGCCAATTTCACCTTCCACAAATATATTTTCCGAAGAAGCTTCTTCAAAAACGAAAGTACTTAAACTAAATTCTTATTTCACTGTGTTGATAGGAAAGAATTTCTGAGACCTGGAACATCAAGAAAAAGAGGTCATAGATTTGAACTAACTAAGCAAAGTTGCCGAAGAACTATAAGAAAATTTACTTTCGCAAACACTGGTAGACGGTTGGAACAAGTTAGGCGAGAAGGTGGCAGAAGCCAGTTTCAGTAGTTTCAAAGCATTATATGATAAAGAGTAATGAGAAGACGGGACACCACGAGCGTAGCTCTCATCATGTAACTGCACTTAGGTAATTATACACACAGACACACACACACACAACTATCTGAAATGTTTATAGTTGCATCAAGTCACCTGTGGTGTTTATTGTTCAGGTTCTGCCTGCCTATAGTCCATAAAACACGTTTGGCCGAATTCAACGTGAAACGTTCATGAAATTCGTCTTTTAGAACGTGGTTTTTGTGACTTGTTCTCTGCATGTTTTAACGCTGTTTTGCATTGTTTGGTATTGCCGATTTTACCAGAATGCCTTTCATTGTGTTGGGAGTCATCCGCATCGTATTCCGTTATCACATTGTTAGAATAGCGATGGAGTAATAGCGCATAGCGATGATAACGATGCACCATCATAGACTTAACAAAAGTATAGGGAAAGCGCCGCACCCTGTGATCTGGTGCGTCATTCAGGGGGAGTATCCTACCATCTGCCCGCCGCTAAGTACCTGCATAATGCCTTCCCTGGGCCCAACTGTGGGCTTGCAGTTTTCAATAAATTCACCGCTACACTGCACGGGTCTGCCTCATGCACACGTTGGGATGTTCCATAATGCTAGAGGGTTCTGCTTTATCACCTCTTCTCTCCACGGTAATAACCGTGCTACTTTTCTAGCATCCAAAGATCATTTTTCCTTACCTTAAAAACAAGTTGTTTTTTTTATCCTACAAGCATCGCCTGTACCGCTATCTCCCATCTGTTCCGCGATGCGCTCCTTACACGGGAGTAAAAACGGAACATAGCTCACCGCAGCGTAATGCTATAAACGCTATTTGTGTACATGGGAATTTTAGCCCTATGAATCTGGACTAAGCACTATCTTCACTTTGATAGAGTGAGTTATTCCTGCTGATCGGAAATTCCGATGTAATGTTGGTGCCACGGGTGGAGCCTTCCGTCGGCAGCTAGCGCTTCGCGTGGTGATACGTATGCACGCCTCATAGTGCCTGAGTGTTCCCCTGTCTGTCTGTTTGTCTGTCTGTCTGTCTCTGTCTTTGTCTGTCTGTCTGTCTCTGTCTTTGTCTGTCTGTCTGCCAGTCTGCGCACAAGCATATGCAGAGATATGTGCATTTCCAATGTTTCTGGAGCATGTGAATACAAATAATCGTCGAAAAGCGAGATATTTAATATAATGCATGCTAGGTATGCTAGCATGTATCATACTAGGTATGCTAGCATGTATCATACTAGGTATGCTAGCATTTATCATACTAGGAACGCTAGCATGTATCATGCTAAGCACTTGCATGATACAGACTAGAATGCTAGATGTTCCACTAACATGCTAGATTTATTCAAATATCATGCTAGATATTTTACTATCAAGATATATATTCCACTGTCATACTAGATATCCTGCTATCGGGCTACCTTTTGGTAGATATCCCACTATCATGATATATATTCCACTGTTATCCAAAACATCTCACTGTCATGCTAGATATTCCACAATTATGGTAGAATCTCACTATCATGCTAGATATCCAATTATCGTGTTAGATATCTCACTATTATACTACATATTCAACTATCATCTTAAATATTCTACTATCATGCTAGATATCCCATTCTCATGCTAGATATCCGACTGTTATGCTAGATATCTATCATGCTAGATAAACCTAAGGCTTACAAGCAGAACGACATCCGATAAAGATTAATACCACATAGCTAAAATATAACTCTGAACAAGTCTATTTAATTCTAGCAAGCAATAGACTAATGCATTTGGATAATCCATGGCTTCCATTGATGAGTGTTTCCAGGATATTGGCTTTGTACAAAATGTTTTTGCAATTAACCAGTGCATGCGTTACATATGAAAACTTGCATAAGCCTTTCAGGGTTTCTTGTCCTGGACCAATATAGTTCGTATAAGATTGATCTCTCTATGGATACCATTGAGTATATTCACCAATATGTATACAGAGTGCATACACCTTTAAGTTTAATCCTGGACTATGTTTAGGACCAAAGTATTCATGCTGGTTGGTCAGTAAACAATTGTGGTGGTTGTAATAACCTCCAGATGTTGACAGGCATCAGTCTCTAAGCTAGATTAGACGTTTGGTAAGCTTGTCTCACCAAACGTTTCGAGGCGACTTGTCATATTGTGGTTGGGTTCGACCCTCCTGCCCTTCCTCAAGTGGAATTGGTTTCTATTGCGACAACTAATGAGGCCTATGATGTCTGAAATGTGGGTTTCATTGTTTGTCCATAAGATATTGTCCAAATAATTTTTCGGCTGTGGTCGACGTTGAAGCATCGTCGATCGATATATATATATATATATATATATATATATATATATATATATATATATATATATATATATATATATATATATATATATATATATATATGTCGTACCTAGTAGCCAGAATGCACTTGTCAGCCTACTATGCAAGGCCAGATTTGCCTAATAAGCCAAGTTTTCCTGAATTAATATATTTTCTCTATTTTTTTTCTTATGAAATGATAAAGCTACCCATTTCATTATGTATGAGGTCAATTTTTTTTATTGGAGTTAAAATTAACGTAGATATATGACCAAACCTAACCAACCCTACCTAACCTAACCTAACCTATCTTTAGAGGTTAGGTTAGGTGAGGTAGCCGAAAAAGTTAGGTTAGGTTGTCGAAAAACAATTAATTCAGGAAAACTTGGCTTATTAGGCAAATCGGGCCTTGCATAGTAGGCATAAAAGTGCGTTCTGGCTACTAGGTACGACATATATATATATATATATATATATATATATATATATATATATATATATATATATATATATATATATATATATATATATATATATATATATGGAGAAGCAGTTGTTCATATGTACATATGTTATTGAACATGACGGAAAGGGCTAGATCAATCAGTATGCTCAGATATTCTCTATATTTCCTGTGTTTTCTTCACTTGGAAAAGAAGTTGAAAAAATCAATTCTTCAAAGTTCATTTGACAATTTTATTGAGCCTTACGCATGTCGCTGAAGAAACTTGAAATTGTCAATGTAAAAATGTTTGATTGGATACTCGGCGGTACCCGGGACTCTTTCCCCCTCTCCCTTCTCACCATATCTTTCTCCCTCTCCTTACATCTCTCTCTCCCGCCGTCCAATATTTTCCCTACTTTCTTTTTTTCTTGACTCCTTCTCCCTCTACTTCACTGCCTCCCTTCTATCACTCTCTTTATCCCCGCCTTTCTCTTATCCCTTCCTTTTCCTCCCCCTCCCCTCTTCCCAGCTTCCCCCTTACCTTTTGTCTCCCCTCTCCCTCTGTATTTTACCTCACCAATTTCCTTTTTATTTGTGACTTTCCCTCACATTTGTTAAAAATTAATACAAACTGTTTGGGAAGCTAATGTCTAAGTTAACATAGAATAATCTTGTGGAATTTAACACTACCTCAGGGGAACAAAACATTGCCTTGCTGCATTTAACTAACCTAACTCTGCGCTTAGTTTCCTAACAATTAATTTGCATTATATTTTTGAACATTATAAATAAAAAAAATCACATACTAAAGCTTTTTATTATTAAGCAATTAACCTCATTATGAACATTTAATATTTAATTAAAACTCTCTTGATATACTGAAACATGAAAATACATTTTAGATAAAAAGTAATTCAACAATGATAAATAGCGTTATGACGTTTAGGGGAAAGGATCGTATTATTCTATACGATCCGGGTAAAATAAGCATTGCCAATATATTTGTAGAACACTGGAACAAAATGCTTTCCAATGTTGTCAGTGACAATGCCATTACAATCCTAAATTATATACAACTAATGGCTGGCGGGGTAATAGACCCCATCCATTACCAAAACAATGTAATCTCTTACGCTCTTTATATTAATATAAAGTAAGTCATTTGAGGGAAGATCCTATACTTTCCTACATCTGAACTACTGTTGAAACTCTATCTAATCAGAGTTCATGAAGCTCCTCTTCTAACGAAAGAATAGAGACTAGAGAGAAAGAATAACGAAAGAGACAGACTAATAGTGTTACACATCCCCCAGGCATGAACCCGCTGATCCTGTTGGGCAACAAGTCGCTGCCTCGTTGGATTTTCCTCTTCCTGTTGGGGAGTTTAGCCTTTGGATTAGATACATAAATCTCGGTTCATTAATATTTTGACAGTGAGCCTATTATTATATACCGCATAGATGGTTAATAAATCAATGTCTTACATCCAGCTATCGCGGCGGGTGGCATTTAGCATATCTCAGATACTTATCTGAATTAGTTTAGTGCGACAGAAATATTACAGTGTTGTGTCTCGCACGCCAGAAGAAGGTAAGATATGTGTGTCAGTGGCTCGCTAGCCCGTATTCATAATAATTTTACAAGTATGATTATGTTTAATATTACTAATTAAAAAGTGTCGATGTGGCATGGTGTTTTACATTCTTCGTTATCCCTGCGGCCAGTGGATAAATGGGGAGAGAGCTTCTTTCTCTCTTCTCTCATTTTGCTTCTCTGTTCTGACATATCCAGACAGGCGAGGAGTCACAATAACGTGCCTGAAGTATGTTGACCAGACCACACACTAGAAGGTGAAGGGACAACGACGTTTCGGTCCGTCCTGGACCATTCTCAAGTCGATTGTCTTGATTGTCTTTCTTAAGTCACAATCGACTTGAGAATGGTCCAGGACGGACCGAAACGTCGTCGTCCCTTTACCTTTTAGTGTGTGGTCTGGTCAACATCCAGACAGGATTTGTAACTTTTCCAGGGACTAATTTCAGTGTTCACCAAATAATCTCTATAAAGCAATAGGCTTGTCATTATTCTAATGCACGACTATGTACTACTCAAATTATACCTTTGCCTAAACACTGCCTGAACAACCCTTAGAACTTCAGTTTAATCCATTTATTAATCATACTATTTTTATTTAATTCCTTGACTAATGTACTGAGTATCTGCAATAAAAAAATAAAAGTTGGTCAGATATCTTACAGGAGTTAATTAAACTTTAATTTTCTGGTATTTTTTCATTTTCTCCAGAAATCCATTCTAAGTTTTTTTTGTAACATTCATCCATGCTTAATTTTGCCCTGATACGATTATTGCGATCACTTGTTGCGTCTGAGTGCAGCTGCAACCTCTCTCAAACACTAAATTTAAAATAAGGGATGATAATAGGTTGTCATTGTCACGATATATATATATATATATAATATTTCCCTCTCCTGCTGGAGTTTAATAACGGGTCCTTAAACGCAGGTGTTTAACGGGGGATGGAATTTTATTTGTAAATAGTAATTCACGTGGTATTAATGGGGAATTTTATGTTATAAATGACTTTCTGGCAGTGGATAAATGGGTACTCTCGGTATCAGTCAGTTGCTTAGCACTATGTTAGGAGTTTTCTATTGGTTTTAATAATTATAATTAAAATACTCATGAATTGCAGGAAATTTGATAAGTATTAATGATTTTTTTTTTAATAATTTTCAAAGGAATTCATCGATATACAGTAATATTTGCTAAATATAAATGGTTATAATTATATTTAATGGATTTATATACTCCATATTAGTGTCGATGAATGCTGACTTAACTGTTATTGCTTTAAGAAAATTTACAAGGACCTATTTAATTCAAGTGAGGTTTAAGTAATTACAGTATTCATGAATACGCACAGCTCCCACATTCTACGACACCTTAAGTTATGTTTATTAAACAACTGGAAGGGTTCGTGCAGCATCCAGACACTAGCAACACCAGGCACAAGACCTGGCTGGCGAGCCCAGGAACCTTCACCTCTGTCGACGTGTATATAGTCAGTACTTACGGGCTCACCATTGCCCGTGCTACATGGACATTTCGTTCTGAGTAGCTAAATCTAAAACAACAACAACATATGCAGTACGAAGTCACGCATATATGGATATTCCTATGTGCTGAAGTACTAATAAAAATCTTAGAAACACTCAACAGTCATTATCACACAAAAAGCAACACTCTTAGCTCTGCTTCCAAACACATGTATTGGGTCAGGTAGGCGGAGATCTGCTGTCACGATTCACATTTTATTTTCACCAATACAGGTTTGCTTCACCTACACCTCTTCACCATTCTCATGTATTCTCAATCCACCACAAATCGATTCTATGATGTAAACAAAAGTGGCACAGATGTTGCCCTCAACAACAGCTCAGAGGACAACCTCCGGGACACGCGTCCCTGAACTAAATACACGTTTTGATTACCTTCCCACTGTCATGCCATACAAATATGTTACACAGTTTACCCGCTCTAATTGACCTTAAATAACTATATAATTATCAGGTTTTGAAAAGGGGCTTAATTTCTAATTACATTTGAGGTATTACATTCCCTATGCTCCGCCACCCTTTAATACCAGCAGCTGCTCTTAATATCTGAACCAAATGCCTCCCAGAATTACAAGCGAATCAAATTACCTATTAATTAGTGTCGTATACAGTCGACCTGTAGGAGGTCGTCGGCTTGGCGAGCCCTCCAGGTTCTTATTGCAGCTCATTGCTTGCTAATGAAAGATGCATCGAAGGCCTGTTTACAAAAATTATAATTAATGAACACAGTCAGGGTGGAATTGGAGGTATGAGGAAGGGAGACTTAAGTGGGAGGGATGAGGAAGCGAGAGTGAGTGGGAGGGATGAGGAAGGGAGACTGTGTGGGAAGGATGAAGAAGGAAGACTTATGTGGGAGGGGAGATTGAGTGGAAGGAATTCTGGAGAGAAATTAAGTGAAATAAATATTGTTGATATTTAATGTACGTAATAGTTCTGTTTCAGTTTATGTTTCTGTAAATAGTTTATGTAATAGTTTCTGAACTATTACATAAACTATTTTATGTAATAGTTCTCTGAACTATACTTGACTGAGATTTCGAGAATACTAATTTTGTTTAACCTTGGGCTAACCAGGAACAATAAAAATTAACATTACAAACTTTTTTGTAATTTGTCAGCTTCAATCCCAAATAGAGAACCTAAGAATATGTGTATAGTTTACAAAGAACACACACATGTATATAACGATATAACAATCAGTGTTCGAAGACCTCGTCCAGCTCCTCGGAGGTTGAGTGCGTACCCAGGATACAGCAGCACGCATTTCCTCTCTGAACTGCGACACTGAGGCGCTGTAACAGGAAACTGGCCGCTCGTAAGTCTTTAGTTTCCCAATGAGTATATATAATATATAATATGTATATGTATGTATGTACTCACCTATTTGTGCTTGCGGGGGTTGAGCTCTGGCTCTTTGGTCCCGCCTCTCAACTGTCAATCAACTGATGTACAGGTTCCTGAGCCTACTGGGCTCTATCATATCTACATTTGAAACTGTATATGGAGTCAGCCTCCACCACATCACTGCCATCACTGTATATATGTATGTATGTTCGAGGTTGAGATCAGACGCTTGGCTCCAATGCCTCACCGAACTTTGCAGGGTGATTTGTGATTCTATGCTGTCATAAGGTTGACGGGGGTCGACTTCCATGCCCGCCTTAAGAGGGATCACCTACTATTCTGGTGCCAGTTTCACGAAGCAGTTATGTAAGCACTTACGAACCTGTACATCTTTTCTCAATTTTTGGCGGCTTTGTTTACAATTATTAAACAGTTAATGAGCTCCGAAGCACCAGTAGGCTGTTTATAACATTAACAACAGTTGATTGGGAAGTTTTCATGCTTGTAAACTGTTTAACAAATGTAACCAAAGCCATCAAAGATTGAGGAAAGATGTTCACGCTCGTAAGTACTTGCGTAACTGCTTCGTGAATCAGTCCCCTGAATCCCAGGGACTGATGTGAAGTATGAAACGTGGGTTTAATTGTCCATAGATTGCTACATAAAAAGTTAGTCAGTGCAGACCGCTTATCACATGCCTCTGTATGACTAACCATCCTGTGTGATGGGGATTTTTTAGCATCACCTAGTTAGCTTCTTTTTGACACACTGTACTCCACTTCATATAGTCTAGGGTAGCTGCACTAATGCAGATGTACCTAATATGTTAATAAAAAAAAAAAAAAAATGCGCCCCCCCCTCCTTCATATCTCACTCCCGCCCGTCCCCTGTCTCTATCCTGTTCTCTCTGCATCCCTCTCGCCTGTTCTCTTTCCCTCCCTCCCTCCCTGTTCTCTCTCTCCCTCCCTCCAGCCTTTCCGTTCTTTCCCAGTGAATGAAAGATGCTCGAGCAACATTCAGTCAACGTTATCACGTTTGCAACGTTGATTCACCTTGACTTGAATGTTGCTCGTGAATATTTTGTTTGTGAGCCAACACAAACAAAAGACACGAGAGAGAGAGAGACAGACAGACAGACAGACAGACAGACAGACAGACAGGGGGACAGGGGGGAGAGAGAGAGAGAGAGAGAGAGAGAGAGAGAGAGAGAGAGAGAGAGAGAGAGAGAGAGAGAGAGAGAGAGAGAGAGAGAGAGAGAGAGTGTGAGAGTGAGAGAGTGAGAGAGAGAGTGAGAGAGAGACTCAGAGAGCATCGGGTAGCCTATCTAGGGCGTGTGTTTGATTGTGTGTGTGTGTGTGTGTGTGTGTGTGTGTGTGTGTGTGTGTGTGTGTGTGTGTGTGTGTGTGTGTGTGTGTGTGTGTGTGTGTGTGTGTGTGTGTGTGTGTGTGTGTAAATCATTAAGGTATTAACACGCGATGAATAATGCGATAACGTATAAACACGAAGGAAAATCACGCATGTAATACTCGAGCGCTTTAATGCCTATAATTTTTCATCGATTCCGAAAAGGTGTTGAAATAGATTCAAAATCACGTTTGCATTTCATGTTTCATCTTGAAGTGCGGTTACAAAGCATGTTACGGGAATGTATGTACATTAGCATCAGAGTATGTAACTATACATACACCAAAACATTACTTATGTAGATGAACATCGCTAGGCTATCATCTATGTAAATGAACATCGGTTGTCATCTATGTAAATGAACATACGGTTACCATCTATGTAAATGAACATCGGCTATTGAGAAATAATTGTGAGAATCATATTCTCACAATCTTAAAAATGAGAGCAAAATCGCTATCAAACAACATCATATCAACACAACAGAGAGTTCGTCTGCTCTCAACTTTTCCCTGTTTATTCAACTCCTTCACCTGTACCCTTCCACATCAACCTTAATTAACTCTCCCAGTTTAAATACGGAGGTAGGAGGGAATGGCAGGGTGGAAGGGGAGACAGGAGGGAAAGGGAGGCAGTTGGGAGAGGATGGTGGAAGAGAAAGGAAAGGATGGAATTTCAAGCCAGACAGCGTTCCACATTCTTGTGATGCCTGACGTAATCTCAGCCGCTTCTCCTCAAGGCGTGTCTGATTACCTTGGGATCCCAGGAGCGCGGTTCACTTCACCTTCTGTAGTCTACCTCCACACCAACACTACCCCTCATGTCAACCTCCACACCAACACTACCCCTCATGTCAACCTCCACACCAACACTACCCCTCATGTCAACCTCCACACCAACACTACCCTCATGTCAACCTCCACACCAACACTACCCTCATGTCAACCTCCACACCAACACTGCCCTCATGTCAACCTCCACACTGCATTTCGACCCGGTGTGTGTCTCTACAAAACGAACACTCTAGTTACAATATATTGTGGTTACTACAACAAAAAGAAAACACAGGTAAACCAGTGTGTTTTACCTGTTTTGTGGTTGTGATTATGCGTGTTTCTCTAATTGTGTTTGTGTGTGTGTGTTGAGTGATTGTAAACGTTTTACAAATATCCACATCTGTGTAATTATTACAGACCGGATACTGGAACAAAATTCTTGCATTACTGATTATTAATCAACCAGCTGGAAATCATCCGCGACTCTGCAGGTGTTGTAATGATGATTACCCATGGCAGACCTGCAGATGTTGGCCCAGATAGTCTCAGGTGGCTGGCTCAGGTGGTTGGCTCAGGTGGCTGGCTCAGGTGGCTGACTCAGGTGGCTGGTTCAGGTGGCTGGCTCAGGTGGCTGGCTCAGGTGGCTGGCTCAGGTGGCTGGTTCAGGTGGCTGGTTCAGGTGGCTGACTCAGGTGGCTGGTTCAGGTGTCTGGCTCAGGTGGCTGGTTCAGGTGGCTGGCTCAGGTGGCTGGGTCAGGTGGCTGGCTCAGGTGGCTGGCTCAGGTGGCTGGGTCAGGTGGCTGGGTCAGGTGGCTGGCTCAAGTGCTGGCTCAGGTGGCTGGTTCAGGTGGCTGGTTCAGATGGCTGGCTCAGGTGGCTGACTCAGAAGGAAGAAAGCTAAGGCAAAGGTAGGGAAGGGAAGGTGTAACAAAGGAAATAGTAAGAAAAGAACATAAGAACAAAGGTAACTGCAGAAGGCCCATTAACCCACACGAGACAGCTCCTAGTTATGCCACCCATTAAGGGGGTTGTAAAAGTAATAAGAAGGGGAAATAGTAAGAAAAAGCAAGAGATCGTAAGAGAAAATAATGGAAAGAAAAGGAAAAAGAAAGTAAGATAAATGGAAATGTAAGCTTATGTTAGGTCACGTTTGTTAGAAAGTTTAGAGCGTTTAAGTTTATACTGTGTCAAACATTTTTGTTATTACACACCTCTGAAACTATGTAAAAAATTAACAATTGCTTGAAGACACTGAAATATTGTACTACTTTAGCCCGAATGATTGTTTCCATGAGTTGACAAACTACGAAGTGAAGCTCATTAGTCAATAATAACAAAGAGGTATTTTATTTCCACTTTGAAAGCGCAATGTGACATTTACAAAACCTTCGCTCTTACAGAACTTATTTCCGTTCCCAGTGATCTTCTTAAAACACATAATCAATGTTTCATAATATATTTGAATCTCCTTAAATACAATTACATAGAGTTAATCAGGACTATAATTTTTTTTTATTTATAAAATCAGTAGAGGTTTTTGCCACTAGGTATCAACGTTGTTAAACTATTTAATGACTAAAGTATATATATAATGTAGATTTGTATGCCAAACAGAAGTGGATAATGTACAAAAATCTGGGCATGACTGCTTCGTCATGATATAAATTTAGCCGAGGCTGTTCTCAGAAGGTATTAGCAAAGTTAATAATATTCCGACTGCTGATCCGTCCTCTTTCATTTGGAAATTTCAATATGTTGGTTATATATTATTCACCCGCCTCACTCATATCCCACTGCCTCAGTTCTTCACCTCCCAAGCTCTTCGTCCAACAACCTTCTTTCTTCCCTCATTAACACTCCCAATTACCCCATACAACCCCCTGTTATACCCCACACAACCCCTGCTATACCCCCACCACCTTTGTGGGTACACATATTCTCTGATCTCAGTCAGCTCTTACGTGGAATCTATATATCAGAGCCCACACTAAATACCTAGGGCATAAACAGCTCCCCAAGACGTGTGTGTGTGTGTGTGTGTGTATACCTATGTTAGTATAGGGAAAAAACAGACCTGCAGCTAACTCCACTTCAGGGCGCTCCTGGCTTGTGTCTCATTCTACTCGTCTCTGGGAAATACGAACAATCTCTTGAGGAATCACACTTCTGAATCCATGTCGTCTTAAATCTGTCTTTTATATCCCTCTTATCTTGATTCTTTTTGCCTTCCCTCTCCTCCTGAATAGTTCTAATGAATCCCACTCTTGAAACTCTCGACTCCTGAATTCCTTTCTTCCTGGGCTCTTTTCTTCATGAATTTATTTATAAATCAATCCCATATCCTCCTCTTTCACTCTCGGGTTATGATTCCTTTTCCACTTAAATTCTTATATTCCTAAATCATCTCTTGAATCTGATTCCTTCTGAATTCTTTCTAGAACTACTCCTTGTCCTGAATCCTATATATTAATATGTTCTTGAATCCCTCATATAATCGTACGCTCTGCACCAGCTTCTCTTCGTGTCTGGTGGCGTGTACGTCACCAGCAAACCAGTTATAGTCATAAATATGTACACGATAAAACGCGGCTGCCTACACTGGGGCAGTCACACAAGACCCAACAGAAAACAGGTTTTGGTGAGAGTCTATTCCTCGCCTGACACTCTTTACTGATAACTATACATGTGCCTTGTCACCTCAATCTCCACGAGCACACACCTAACAGAATTGCTTGTCCAGTACACTCTACATGCTTCTTTGGCCTAGAAACACCTTGTAGGAATTTTCTACATCCGTGTATGTGCACGTGGCCCGCCCGCACAATACGCCACAGTCATCACCTCATGAGTTTAATCACTAAAAAGCCAAAGGAGTCTTGAGGAAGCTTGTAGCCCTACAGATTCCATCAGACACTTCGGTCTCAGGACAACGTTCGGGGGAGGAGTAACAACACGAGTGTATAAATAGGGAAAATTTATGCGTCTTATCACATTTTCCTCCTCGCACGAACACAGACTAACTCGCGTGTCGAATTATTACTTATACTTTCATAAATTAAATTTTTATTTGCAGAAACGATGGTGGAAGTCGCACCTTGCACTAGGCTGATTGCAGAGTTGTAAGTATTCGAGTGTAATGCTTATATTACCTGTCATCTGTATTGGTTCACCTCTTGAGTATAACTGGGTATCATCTTCATACTCTTTAGATTAATGATATGTCTTAATGATCCGCTTTCAACTGGTCTGGTGACCGAGTTTCGTCGGGCTTTGTTGCGGCGGTGGTGGTTTCACACAGACCTGGTGGGGGGGGGGGGGATAGACTGGTGGGGGTGATAGACTGGGTGGCGCAAACGGCTGTGGTTGTGGAAAAGACTGGGGAGTGTTGTCGCGAATCACACTGCCCACTTTGGGTAACCCTCGCAAGACTGTTTCAGCCCAGGAACAGGAAAAGTAGACTTTTAAACACAAAGTTTTAACACAAAATATATAAATATACCTACTATTAGCACCCTCAGGCGTTAACATTATATAACTATGCAAACCAGAGTGATATAAATACCACTAGACAAACTCGAATGGCCAAAACCTATTCCGAAACTATGAGCGAATTACTAACCTATTACTATAGAGTCGAAACGTGTAGGGTCCTTCATGTGGTGTCACAGTCAGACCTACCAGACCTTACCCTCTATAGTTCATGTCACTCGATACCGTGGAAGTTGGCGGGGTTCCCAAGCCAGAGTCATTGGGTCATTACCATCTGTACCCCGCGCCAGTGGGTACTGCGTGACTAGCAACACCTCCCAGCTGGTCCATAACACTACCACCGACTACCTATCCTGCTTAAGTTAATCCTCTTAAGTCTTGATCTATGGGCAAGAAGGCTACCCATAGTCTAATAATAACTTACCCGAGGCACGACAACCCTTCCACAACAGTTCGAAAACAGAACAAAATATCTAAATTTATCCGAAACCTAACTAGGTAAACAACCTAACTGAAGCTAGACCTATAACCATCTCTCCCGAACAATTGACTGGTTCCGCCACACGTAACCTTGGGGAAGAGTCAGGTGTAGTGATGGGACACACCTGGAGGTGTGGTGATGGGCCACACCTGGAGGTGTGGTGATGGGCCACATCTGGAGGTGTGGTGATGGGACACACCTGGAGGTGTGGTGATGGGACACACCTGGAGGTATGGTGATGGGACAGACCTTGAGGTGTAGTGATGGGACACACCTGGAGGTGTGGTGATGGGACACACCTGGAGGTGTAGTGATGGGACACACCTGGAGGT
The DNA here is from genome assembly GCF_040958095.1 of Procambarus clarkii. Taxonomy (NCBI): domain Eukaryota; kingdom Metazoa; phylum Arthropoda; class Malacostraca; order Decapoda; family Cambaridae; genus Procambarus; species Procambarus clarkii. The sequence continues at coordinate 17,670,311 of NC_091235.1, forward strand.
GTGGTGATGGGACACACCTGGAGGTGTGGTGATGGGACACACCTGGAGGTGTGGTGATGGGACACACCTGGAGGTGTGGTGATGGGACACACCTGGAGGTGTAGTGATGGGACACACCTGGAGGTGTGGTGATGGGCCACACCTGGAGGTGTGGTGATGGGACACACCTGGAGGTTTGGCGGTGATGGGCAAACTTGAGGAATTATGATTGTGAAGATGGAGTTGGTGCAGACTGGTGTTCGCATAAGGGGGTATTAATTGTATTGGTGACACAGATAAGACTGATGGTGGTGGTGCAAACTGCGGTGTAGTGGTGGTGGTGAAGACGGCGAGGCTGACGCAAACGGCTGTGGTAGATCTGGCGATGGTGGTGGTGGTGGTGGTAGAGACTAGGTGTCAGGGTGACCTTACCTGCCCGATGCTATCACGTATTTCCATCTTCTCGTCTCTTGAGCCTCATTGTGCATTGTCCTCCCTGGTCCAGTCGCGTAACCCCTCGCTATATTTGTCTTTATTACTGCTCTTGTGACCTTTAATGTCTTCTGCTGCCACTGGAAATGCTCACACGAGTCAAGCTCTCCAACTGTCCAATTACCTACCAAAGCCACACACACACACACACACACACACACACACACACACACACACACACACACACACACACACACACACACACACACACACACACACACACACACACACACACACACACACACAAGAAAGAACTTTTTCAGTGTCAGAGTAGTTAGTAAATGGAATGCACTAGGAAGTGATGTGGTGGAGACTGACTCCATACACAGTTTCAAATGTAGATATGACAGAGCCCAGTAGGCTCAGGAATCTGTACATCAGTTGATTGACAGTTGAGAGGCGGGACCAAAGAGCCAGAGCTCAACCCCCGCAAACACAACTAGGTGAGTACACACACACACACACACACACACACACACACACACACACACACACACACACACACACACACACACACACACACACACACACACACACACACTCACTCACACACACAGCGCTCAGGGGTCTTAGTCCTAAGGGCCCGGGTTTGATTCCTGATCGAGGCAGAAACAAGTAGCTAATTTCTTTCACCTGATGCCCTTGTTTACCTAGCAGTAAATAGCTACCTGGGAGTTAGACAGCTGCATCCTGAGGATGTGCGTGTGTTAGATAGAAATATGTAGTAAATGTGAAAATAGATCGGTAGTCAGTACATTAAACAACTAACGGTGAAAAGGCGGGACCCAAGAGCTGACAGCTCGATCCTACAGGCACAAATAGTAAATACACACACCTGCAAACCTACTTTTCATTTAATTATTCTTGCACTAATTTTCACCTCTCCATCTTATTGCTAAAAATTCTTCCTTCCCTTCCTCAATCATCTTCTCGTCCATCACTTCTATTGTCTTTAAAGTCAATTTGTTCTGAAGTCGTGCTGTGATCTCTCGTCTTCTTGTGTAAGTCTCCAGAGGGTCAGCTGTCTTAATCTCCGGGTAGCTCTCCATACTTTACGATGTATGTGTAGATAACGAAGATATATATATATATATATATATATATATATATATATATATATATATATATATATATATATATATATATATATATGATTGATAAAAGCTATGAATGCGTCCTCTGAGGGTCCTGAAGCTTCTACTAAAACTCAGTGAGGTGTTTCACGCTTTGTTTTTGACCATGTAGTGGTTTAGGGGTGTTAGCGTGGGAGTACCAAGTGAGCAGATTCGAATCCTCCTCATGGCTGCTACTGATTTTCTCATTGATATATCACATTCATAGGATTTTATTGTACACGTATTCTGCTGCGATTGAAAAATAGTTAGTTATTATCACTAATTTGTAAGTTATAATTAGCATCATGGGTTTTCCATTGATCAGTTTGAAATGCAGAAGAGCGGAGACGTTGGACACACAGCACAAGGGCCGAGGAAGCTAAAGGTCAGTTCAATAACCTCCTTCTGAACCACGTGACTCGATAAACATTTCGTGGCAGACGATTATCCAGATAAATGGGACCTACGGAGAGCACAGGCCAGTGAGGGGGTCTTCGGCTCGGGCAACGCCAGGGGTCAACCCGTCTTCAGACCAGGTCCATTCCATCCAGCGGTCGACCCCAAAGATGTATTCATCAGTTTTAACTTGTTTATTCAAAACAGAAATTTTCTCAAATATAAATTAATATTGTTATATATTAGCATATTGTGCATATTTTGGCATTGATTAAGTTAGGTGTTTAAGTTACGTTAGCGATTATTTGTATTTGTAGTAGGTGGGAGAAGCATTTACAACTTTGTGGTTCGAACAAAAGTCGGCAGCGAAGTACTTGTTACGGAAGTGTTCGAACGTCATCAGTTGTGAGTCGTGTGTAAACCCTTTTCCCATTCATAAATATGGGGGTTCGGTGGGTGCATGGAATGGATTTTAGGCCTTTGTTTATGAGGACGGGCAGCAGGGGCGCTCCGGGGCAGCACGCCGCTTTATGAACATGAGTAGTTTATGAACATGTTGTTTACGACGGCGGTTATTATCATTATGATGAAGATACTATAATGATAAAAAAAATATTGAGTTCCTGTTATATTTTTTGGTCGCGGATGGAGAGTCTCGCTTCAATTCCGACGGGATTTTTGATCAACAGCGAGAGTTATTGTTGATGGTGGCGGCTCTCGTAAGAGAAGGGCAGCTCAGTGTTTAGGCTCCGTGCCTATACCATGCCAAGCTCTTGGAGTGTAGTAAGACTTTATATTTGTTGTGAGACCGCACACAGCGACATACACATACATGCAGTGACACACAGAAATCCACACAGCGACACACACACAGAAATCCACACAGCGACACACACACAGAAATCCACACAGAAATCTACACAGCGACACACACACAGAAATCCACACAGCGACACTCAAACACAAAGACGTTCATAACGACAAACAGAACACAGAAAACGATAAATAATTTTCAGTTATTTAAACTAATGTTAAAGTCTATGGATTTTGGGCTGAACTTTTCACATGACAAAATTCTTGAAGGAGGGACATTAGGGTAACTGGGCCGACCCCGAGACCCCTCATTACACTCCTGATGCAATCATCATTAATCTTGCAAAATGTTATTTGTACCAAGCAGCTGGCCTTCAATCTTGAACAGGCAGACACTCATAGATGTACTGGGCAGCCGGCAGAGCCCCGAATAGTCTGCCTCTCCCCCTACTTCTCATTCGACACTTTTCCCCTCTTCCCACATTTCCCACGTTAATATTTATTAAAGCATTTAACTACGGCCTATCCCGATCAGCCTATGTTCGTCCCATACCCCAGACCAATCCCACCGAAAGTTCGGTGAGGTCTGGCCTCCAATTTTGACGAAACAAACAAGTCTCTTTTATAGTATAGATATTGGTCTTACACATGTAAGGTTGTAAATGGATTGTCTTGAAAGAGTGCTTATTTACGTTTTTAAATGCCGGTATAAGTTTTGCTAATTCCCATATAATGCTGATGTTACCCTGTTAATGTGTGTCTCTGGTGTTAGTGTTGGAATTATACCATACGTGTTGACCAGACCACACACTAGAAGATGAAGGGACGACGACGTTTCGGTCCATCCTGGACCATTCTCAAGACAAAACGTCGTCGTCCCTTCACCTTCTAGTGTGTGGTCTGGTCAACATACTTCAGCCACGTTATTGTAACTCATCGCCTGCTTATACCATACGTAAATAATAGGGTGAGTGTGTGTTTATATGTTTGCATAAGTATATGACCTTTGCCCTTCATTCCTCCCTCCTCGCCACAGGAAGGTCGATGGTAAGACACTAAATTGCTCTGACCTCTTGAGAACACTCAGGAGATACTCATTTGCCCTCTAATTTTCTAGCCTTGTCCGTTTCTTTAGGAAAATAACCTGCTGCATACTATGATGAGCGGTAATGATCGTGGATGTCTTCACGGGACGGAAGATGTATTCCAAATAGCTTCGTTCTTTATTTCGCGTCTATAATATATGTAGATGGTACAAGACAAAACGTTTCCTGACGACTTGTTTCTCCATGTTGCCGTTTATTGTTGGTTAGAGCTTGTACAATTCCGATCATAAGGATTAGCACCGAGGGCTTGACAGTTTTTAACGAAGCAGTTCCGGGTAACGAATAGATGACATTCACTAAACCGCGAGACATTTGATGTGTCTGTCATCCTCGTTGTGAAAGTCTCTGCCACTTGCCAGGAGTTGCTTGTGCTGCTCTTAGAAGTTGGGTGTTATTTCCACTCTAAAACATACTGGTTTTTATTTGTTTGCAAATATACAGTCATGCAAACACTCGTGTGTTTGTATATTTCTCACTGTGATGGACCGAACTAATTGTAATCGCAAGATCGACCGTCAGTGCTTAGACTCTGCCTTTTGTTTTGCCGGTCACCTAATTCAGTAGCATTCAAATTTCGTTACGTCATCACATCTACTTTTAAAACTATGAACATAGCTAATCTCAACTAGTTCCTAAACTAACGCATTCTATTTACTACTCTCACGCTAAAAAGTACTTACATCCCAGTTTTTCTCCTTCCACCTCCTCGCTCTTCTGTTCATCTTCTAAATATTTTCTCTACTGGTTACTATAGAATTTTCTCGAAGAGTCGTGATCATACCCGCTTGTTATACTGTGTGGTCAGAAGTATACCTTTATGATCATCGCTGGTCTGGTAGCGGATTTAGCTTCGGGTTTAAGAGATCAATGGAACGAGCAGTAAGCTTAACTCTACTGAGTTTTAATTGGTCGCTGTATTTTTTATTGAACTTGACCTTTTGGTGTGGACCAATAAAGACAACCTGATAGAGTGTTCTCGAGCCAGGGTGAATGACAAGGAAAAAAACAATTCATAAAACAAACAGAATGACAACGGAGTAACCTCTTAAAAATAACGTCGCTCTACCTATAAACCTATATATATACCAACTTCCTTACCCACATATAAGAAGGTATACTTACCTTCCTTACTCCTACCCCTCCTAATGGGCTTATTTACCCAACCACCTACCTTACTCGCTCGTCACAACGACGACAACATACGCTGACCTCAGAGCTCAGACCTGTTAATTACGCCCCGGGCGTCTGTACAATACGCGCGTCAGCTGGAACTAAAAAGATTGACGGGGAACCCTGATGAAAGTGTGACTTTGTTTGTTTCCTCGAAGCAGGTGTTTGTGTCCGCGCTCATCCGCTTTACGTTGGTTTATTTGTCATGGCCTAGTTCCAGGTGGGCGGAGGAGGTAGGTAGTGAAGGAGTGATGAAGAGAATGAAAGAATGATGATGGAAATGAAATAATGAAGGAAATTTTATAACTTTTCATGAAATCTAAGAATGGTGGAAATGAAAGAATGATAAAAAGGAATCAAAGAATGATAAAAAGGAATGAAAGAATGATAAAAAGGAATGAAAGAATGACAAAAAGAAATGAAGAATTATAAAAAGGAATGAAGAATGATAAAAAGGAATGAAAGAATGATAAAAAGGAATGAAAGTTAGGAAAGAATGATAAAAAAGAATGATAAAAAGGAATGAAAGAATGATGAAGGGATTGAACGAATGAAAGTAGTGAATGAGAAAGGGAAGAGAAGCAGAAGACAACAGGCAACGCTTCATCCACCGTTGATTGGAGTACATAAAATTTAGACTACATGTAAATGACTTTTCGGGCTATTCATGCCCGTGCCACCTCTTGAGTGGCTTATTAATCTTTATCAATCATCTGTAAATGACTAACTAGCGTGCCACGTGTATGTTACAGGGCTTAACAGTTCGCTGCGTTCTCGACTCGCAATCGGGGATTTCGGGTTCGATTCCCGCACGGGACAGAAAGGATTGCCCAGGTTTCCATTCACCTAATGCCTCTGTTCACCTAGCAGTAAATACATACCCAGAAATTAAGTAACTGTTGTGAGGTTGCATCCTAGGGGATGGTCAGTAGTTCCACCTTGGGAGTTTGGTTATATTAATTAACGTAATCTAACCTAACCATATATAGAAAGTAGATAATAGCACTAATTACATAGTGGTTTTAAATCCATTATTTCCAGGGGATCTCGATCCCGCCAAACGCAGCGAAACTACAACGTTGCTACAACGGTCGAACAAGATTTAACACCTAACAAGTTATAAGAACCAATATAACAAGTTGTAAAAACGTTCTATCTTGTAAAAACGACTACCAGGTTATCTTGAGGGGATTTCGGGGCTTTAGTGTTCCCGCGGCCCGGTCCTCAACCAGGCCTCAACCCCCAAGGAAGCAGCCCGTGACAGCTGACTAACTCCCAGGTACCTATTTACTGCTAGGTAACAGGGGCATCAGGGTGGAAGGAACTCTGCCCATTGTTTCTCTTCGGCGCCCGGGATGGAACCCGGGACCACAGGATCACGCGCCCAGTGTTCTGTCCGCTCAGCCACCGGGATGAGTTTACCAGTGGAATGTGTCCTGTGTGTGGGGATAACCTGTACCGGTGTTCTAGCAGTTTACCTGCTTGTTGGAAATGATTTTGCTCTTGTTAATTAGGTTAGCTAAGTATTTCTAAATATTTAATATCAATTTTTTATTTTATTTTAAACTCCTGGTGTGAAGCTGAAATGCAAATTATGCCGTCAATTACTCGATTAAATATATTTTATACGAATTTGTAGTTGATATTTCAGATTAAAATGTGTGACTTTCAATATCTTTTTCGAGCATGACTTAACTAACAACTTGGCTTGATAGGCAGCACTTTTATATTTAACGGCGATTTTGTTGAAAAATGCTAAAATAATTCTCTGGTACAAAGAACTTGTAGATTTGAAAACGTATTTCAAATGATATTATGATTTACAGCAAAACTTCCCGCATTGAATTTTCACATTTAATGCCACATTTTGTTTTAATAAGACGGTATTTACACACATTTTGTATGTATATATATATATATATATATATATATATATATATATATATATATATATATATATATATATATATATATATATATATACGTACTAGTATATTATGGTAGCAGTCTGTCTTGTAAACATATGTTGTTTTCGGTATGTATATGCATATATACATACCGAAAGGTGTACTACATTTTTCTATGTGTATCCACCGAGAGGTATATACGTCTACACTTCTAGAGGTACACACGTTTCGGTGTATTTAAACGGAAAATTCACTTTTTCATAGTCGTATTTACTGCTAATTCGTCAATAAAAAAGTGTCGCGGTCTCAATAAATCTCCAGAAAGTTTTAGGACTTAAGTCAAATACTAGTCAAAACTTTTCGCAAAAATCCTTCACATGTTGTTGAATTTATGAAGGCTTTAAAAACTATCCAGTTCGTGTTTTACTCAAAACACGTCTGGAAACGCATATAAATCCAGCCAAAATATACTGTGCCAACTTCCTGTAGATGGGGACTTAGTTTGGAGTGTTCAATCATTTGTCTGAACTTATCAAATATATCTTCACATTTCGTCTTCGCATCATTTGTGGCTACATGAATTTGAAAGTGTTAATTAGTTTCACAGTTAGGTATCAGGGAGGGTTGACTGGGCACCAATCCTTAGCTATTCGCCCTCGTTTACTCAGCAGCAATTTGGTACCTGGTTGTTAACCGATTGGCCAATCGTGTTCTAGGAGAAAATATTAAGTTTAGGCTTGCCATAGACTATGGGAAGGGACAAGTCTCGGCCTGCTAACAGGAGTCAGAAGTCTGTCTGTTCCCGTACAACAAACAATCTAGGCTTACACGCACCCTCTTTGGATATGTGATGTTGCCTGGTGCTGCCCTGAGTGCCGTGATGATCCGTCAGGAGGTTGTTGTCCTCCTCAACTAAGCAGTCGCGGACTTCCGTGCGACGTGCGCCCTGCGCTGGGACCCTGCCATACACCTTCACTGTTTCATTAATGCGGGGCAGCTCACGGCAGGCTGTACTGCTTTAATTTTATGTTGCAGTAGGAAAGCCAATGAGGTACAGTATGGTGAGGGTATTTCTGTGTACTCTACGTGTTCTCACTCGCGCCTGGATACTCCTCTCCTGAGTGCTCTCACTCGGGCTTGTATACTCTCACTTCTCTCTCCTGCGTTCTCTCAGTGTATGTGTCAGTAGGTACGAGCTGGTACGTAACAGGTATAACTTCAAATTTTATTGCCGAACCAATAATGTCAGACTGCAGCAGCTGCATGAACTCTTAATATACACGTAGCACATACACGTGTTCTGGGCTGACCTCGTGGTGTTGGGGGCTGGTCTCGTGGTGCTGGGAGCTGTGTGGAGGGAAGAACTTCTGCAGCCTAAGGGATAGAATGGATAGAAATAAAAGAAATGTTAGAAGAGGCGGCGGTTGCCATGGTGACTGTAAGACGCCATCAGTATAACACTACGTGAACAGATTATGCGTTTCTTTCGCCTAACAATAATTGATTGTTAGTTATCATACTGGATATTGTTTATCCATTATATTTACTCACATGTTTTATTTGTGGCTGTTTAAGGGTATTTAACCAGCTGAAAACTGCTAATGATGCTGTTTTATGGTTAATATTTTGCGGTACAGGTACGTTTTATTACAATAATAATTATTATTATTATTATTATTATTTTATGATAATAACAATGATGGGGTTGTGAGGTTGCATCCTGAGGAGGGTCTGTAGTTCGACCTGGGTGTGTATGTGTATATATATATATATATATATATATATATATATATATATATATATATATATATATATATATATATATATATATAATATTTATATATATATATATATATTTATATATATATATATATATATATACATATATATGTATATATATATACATATATAATATGTATATATATATATATATATATTATTATATATTCTCTTATTTAATTAGTTTTGTCGGGACAGGCAGCCTGTCTGTATATATATATATATATATATATATATATATATATATATATATATATATATATATATATATATATATATATATATATATATATATATATATATATATATATATATACAGACAGGCTGCCTGTCCCGACAAAACTAATTAAATAAGAGTTCGTTTGCTACTTTAGGAAAGTGTTAATAATCAGTTCAACATATAAATTGTCTCATAACTCTGCAACAACAGGACGAACCGATGAAGCTAGCTTGTATTTACTTATAATTTGTATCTTTACAGTTTTCGTGGAGTGTATTCAATGTGTTTACCATTATGATTGATAAACAAAGGTAAACAAAACTTCGAGACAATTATCCCATGGCTCCAGACTCATGGAACACTGTATTGATAACTGCTAGTGGGAGGGTTTTAGTTCCCATTGTGTACATGAACCGTACGGGTAACACTTGAGAGACGGGTCAGGCGGGGCAGATGAATACAGCATCGTCGTGTCAATACTTGATGAATAAAGTGAAAGGAAGGGTGGGCTTCGCTGCCGCTTCTCACAGTCCCCTTCATCATCATCATCATCATCATCATCCACGATCTTCTCTTAATAGTTTCCTCGGGTTGTAAACCCCGCAAAGTGCCCGGGAGGATATCTGGTTAGGGCTTGAGCACCCTTCTCTTTACGGCCCTCATTCTCTTCCATACTTGTCCCTCCCACATCCACCTTCCTTCCCAGCGGCCTCTACCTCTCCCACATCCTTCCCCCCTCCCCCCTTGTCTTCCTGCTCGCCCCCACAGCTGTACCCCTGTCTACCCGTCTGGGAACGAATACATGCGCAAAAAAGGAAACATAAATTGATGGCGCAGCTTGAAGGTCACCTCCATTGAGGGAGGAAATTCATTCATCCCGGGTTCACTGGCCCTCTGGTGTCAGGTGGCCACCATCTCTGGTTCACTGGCCCTCTGGTGTCAGGTGGCCACCATCTCTGGTTCACTGGCCCTCTGGTGTCAGGTGGCCACCATCTCTGGTTCACTGGCCCCTCTGGTGTCAGGTGGACACCATCTCTGGTTCACTGGCCCCTCTGGTGTCAGGTGGCCACCATCTCTGGTTCACTGGCCCCTCTGGTGTCAGGTGGACACCATCTCTGGTTCACTGGCCCTCTGGTGTCAGGTGAACACCATCTCTGGTTCACTGGCCCTCTGGTGTCAGGTGGACACCATCTCTGGTTCACTCTGCCCATTTGTTTTTTTCCTCGACCGGGAATCGAACCCGGGCCCCCAGGACTAGGACCTCTGAGCGCTGTTAACTCAGCCGCGAGGCCCTGTAACATTCAGGACCCCAAGTGTATGTATATATGTGTATATGTATGTATGTATATATATATATATATATATATATATATATATATATATATATATATATATATATATATATATATGTATATGTGTGTGTGTGTGTGTGTGTGTGTGTTCACCTAATTGTGCTTGCGGGGGTTGAGCTCTGGCTCTTTGGTCCCGCCTCTCAACCGTCAATCAACTGGTGTACAGATTCCTGAGCCTATTGGGCTCTATCATATCTACATTTGAAACTGTGAATGGAGTCAGCCTCCACCACATCACTTCCTAATGCATTCCATTTGCTAACTACTCTGACACTGAAAAAGTTCTTTCTAACGTCTCTGTGGCTCATTTGGGTACTCAGCTTCCACCTGTGTCCCCTTGTTCGCGTCCCACCAGTGTTGAAAAGTTCATCCTTGTTTACCCGGTCGATTCCCCTGAGGATTTTGTAGGTTGTGATCATGTCCCCCCTTACTCTTCTGTCTTCCAGTGTCGTGAGGTGCATTTCCCGCAGCCTTTCCTCATAACTCATGCCTCTTAGTTCTGGGACTAGTCTAGTAGCATACCTTTGGACTTTTTCCAGCTTCGTCTTGTGCTTGACAAGGTACGGGCTCCATGCTGGGGCCGCATACTCTGTGTGTGTGTGTGTGTGTGTGTGTGTGTGTGTGTGTAAGGGGAACATTTAAGGGAAGCGAGAGGGCGGGACAGAGCGTGTGTGATATTAGTAGCGAGTACAAATATCGATTTGCTGTAAGTTCAGTATTTTCAATTTTTAATGTGGCGGCTGCATTCGTGCGTGGTGCACTGCGCATGTGAATGGACGCACTCGCTTCCTCATGAGCTGCGCATACACATGGCGCACTGGTGGAGATATCTGGTATACATGTGTAGCACTCGCAAGTCTAGCACATCAGAGGCTTAGCATTTTAGCGGTATAGCACTTCAGAAATATTGCCAGTAGGTATAGCATATCAAAAACGTAGCATGTTAGCGGTATAGCAGGTCGTTGATATAGATGGTCAGCATTCTATCCGATTAAAGTATGAGCCTCGAAGAGCTTCTGCTGATGACATAAATAGAATGTCAAGAAACATTTCTTGGTAGCAAGTATTTCCGTCAGAGGCAGGCAAGGAGGTGGGATGGTGAGGCTAGGAAGATGGTGAATATAAGAGATGGAGAGAATATAGATATGGAAAGGTTAAGCGGATAAAGATAGAATCAAGATCGTGATCACCAATAAACGCCTCTACTCCATCTCCAAACGGCAGGTTAGCAAAATGAAGCAATGTTCTTCACTGACAGAGAAGACTCACTCAGAATCAGCAACTCCGCCAGGGATTACGAATTTCAGAAACTTGCCAACAAAGCCCAGAAGGCAGACGACGAACCAGACGACACATGACCATGAATCCTGAACGATCTCTCTGAAGAACGTGATCCTCCACCAGCCAGTTTTTTACCTAATAAAAAAAGAATAAAATATGATGAAACGAAGCAAGCAAGCAAGCAACTTCTTGAGGTGGATGACAGCAAACAGAACTCTTTAAGTCATTACCATTGGCTCTCTAAGGAAAAGCCTCAACATCTGCTTAAACTCTCACAATATCGACAAACTGCGACATTTGGTACAATCACTGCGTAATCAAACATCAAAATACTATCATCAATATCTGTAACAGCCTGTAAGGACACCAATTTCCCCTTATCTTGTAACCCCAATTTGTAAATATTCAAACCTTTCGCTGCCCATCTTCCCTATCAATTACCAAACAGACAAATTTCAGAAAACTTGCATGAGAACGGATAAAGGTGGAAGAGTTGAATAGTAGAGAGAGATGTTGTTGTTGTTTAAGATTCGCTACTTGAAACAAAAAGTTCCAGGTAGCACGGGCTATGGTGAGCCCGTTGTGGACTTACCTGACACAGAAGCGGGGCTGTAACTTTTGTGTGTAGAGAGAGAGAATCGTATAAGCTATATAAGAGAGGAGCAGGCACAGCTGGGGCTAAGAGTTATTGAGAGAAACTAGTGATAGTGGATGAGAGATAGGAAGAATGAGAGGTGGGAGAGGGGGAGAGAGGAGGGAGGGAGAGGGGGAGAGTGGAGGGAGGGAGAAGGGAAGAGAGGAGGGAGAGGGGAAGAGAGGAGGGAGAGGGAGAGTCAGCAGAGAGAGGGGAAGACAGTACCAGGAGACGGGGGTCACAGAGTACGGTGCGCCAGACACTTGTCGGCTAGTCATAGTCCGTACCCAACGCTCCCTACAGTTTTCCAGTGGATAATTTTCGCGGTGGCTGCCTCACCGCCGTTTTAGCGGCAGCAAGAGCGTGTCTGCGGCGCGTCCTGCTGACGGCGGAAGCCCTCCTAGCAGTCTGCAACCCTCGGTTTCCGCTCCAGCTGGAATGTTTCAACTTTCACTATGCACGAAAGGAACGTCTTTCACATAGACAGCCATCGTATTGTATTAGATGTCGGAGAGAGAGCAAGTATAAGAACGCCGCCCCCCCATCTCTGTCTCCTTCCTGCAAGAAAGATGAACAGTGATGAGTGATATTGTTGATGAATAATAACAACATTATGCCACATGACGATGAATAAGGACTGTTACCTAACACGTCCCTCAGTGTAACTCTCACAGCCGGAAATTGTATACAAGAAATTGAAAAAGAATTAAACACGAAACGCGTTTTATAGAAATGAAAATGTTTACAATTAAATAAAGTCAAAGTAACGACAACCGTAAACTATTGAACTTCACTTGAGGCATGAAGAAGTGTCCATAGATCAGTTTTCCAATAATCCTCACTAAGTGCATGGATATATAGAATTATTGATCAATAAACCCAATCTCTCCTATAATGTATAGACGTGTCGTTCGGTATCAACACATTCTCTCAACTAATAGGTCGCTTTTGTTACGTTATCGTAACCAACTTTTTAAATGCACCCCCTAATAAAAAAAGTAATGGTTCACAAATATATACATTTTCTATTCATCGTAGTCGATAGGTTAGGTGGGTTGTTTGGGCTTTTACCTTTCTAATTAAGGGTTAAAAAAAATGTTACGGTGTGGGCAATGAAGAGACCGTGCAGCAGTATCCCTCATCTGCGCTAGAAAATTGGATTATCTTTAAATAATCTTCTCAATTGGGTCATGAAAGGAATATCAGGAAATAAGCCTAACCAATCTAGGTAACGTAACGACAACATTTCTTGGAAATTAATGGCAGCTGTATATAAGTTAGCTTCATAATAACGTGTGATATACATATATTTTATTAATTAAAAATTCGCCTAACAAATTTCTGATCATTCCTTAACTACGAAAATATTTTTTGACTACAAATCTTCGGTAGTGATGTAATAAATACATTTTGTAACCATCTTCAAATATAATTCTGAACACAAGGTAAAATAACATTGTATTTGAAATCATGTAGACTCCCTTGTCTGGAACGATCTTATAGATTGGAAGCTGTAGAACCTAGAACGATCTTATAGATAGGAAGCTGTAGAACCTGGAACGATCTTATAGATAGGAAGCTGTAGAACCTGGAACGATCTTATAGATAGGAAGCTGTAGAACCTGGACTTAATTATTATTATTAACATCTTTATTGACAAAATTAATTACAATTTTGCCTAATCTGAGGATTTTGATAGTCTTATTAAATTGAGGTTAATGCTAGTATTCACTGTCACGCAGGACAGAGGGTCATGGACTTAATGACCGTAGCAATGGTGTGTGAAGAGGAAAGTGATAGGTGAGGCGAGAGCAGGAGAATATGACGGAGGGAGAGAAGGTGAGAGGGATAGAAGGGAGAGGCTAGGAGGATGGGTGGGAAGACGTAGGGTTCGGGTGATTACAGTGGTGGTCTGACCACTGTGGGTCGTGTGTTGAGGGGCCGCGGAGCTGCACAAGTACGGTGCAGGATCAGGTTGGGTTACCGTTACTTGTGGCAGGTGGCTACAGGTGACGGGTCTCCCAATCCTGAGCACTCTAGGTACAAACTCTGTGAGCAGGAACTGGGGCATGAGCGTGCACACTACATCACCGAATGCCCAGTTATCAAACCATTCAGACCCGTTGGCATGAGGTACCTGGAGCTTTGCAATTACTTTATTCACTCTTGTGTTCATGAAGATATCCTCATAATGCACTCAAGAGTTAGCCAGTGCAGACTACTGATCACATGCCTCTATATGACTAACCATCCTGTGTGATGGGGATTTTAGCATTGCGTAGCTAGCTTTTTGACACACTCTACTTCCCTTCATATAGTCTAGGGCAGCTGCACAAATGCACAGTTACCTAAATGTGTTAATAAAAAAAGAAAAGAAAAAAAAAGGATCCAATGGCCACCTCAGTGTCCTCACCTTTACGCGTAAATGAGAAACAAGACCTAAACAAGTTCTCAGAGACGCAGACGCGTCTTTGCCAGCAGAACTAAATGAAAAGAACGTAAATGACGTGATTTACAATAACCCTGAAACTCACTTGACAAGATCTATCACCCACACAATATCTATTCACTAGACACTAATCTCTAAACAATGTCAACCTATTTATCTAAAGCCTACAGATTTTACAATAGCTATCAAGTAGTCAATATCCCTCCGCTAGACAGTATCTGTCCACTAGACAAAATCTTTCCACCAGATAATATCCATCAACCAGACAATATATATATATATCTATGAGTCACGAAGCTAACATGATATCAACCACATTACCGTGAATATAAACATTTCATTCACCTGGGCACTAGGAGACTCTAGAGCTTCTAACAGGATAACGTTTCATTACAAATAATATGTATTATGTAGCCCCAGATACAATGTTGCCTCAGCAAGACAGGTGAGCCGCTCCTTAATTAAATACACGAACAGCTGTTGTAGCAGACCTTCAAGACGGTGAAGAAATTTAATATTCTCAAACACTAAATTAATTTGAATATAACAGTTGTATGAATCTTCGGGTAAATGTATATAATATAATATTGTTATGAAATAAGGCGGAAATATATATAATATAAAGGAGGAAATAGATATAATACAATAATGAATTGTATTTTATATAATTGTATTTGTATGAAGCGGCATTGGAAATAGATATAATACAATATTGGTACGAAATGATATAGGAAATAGAGAAAATACAATTTCGGGAAAAATTTTGGCCGGCAGTTAGGCAACTAAGGAATAAGCTCGTCTCAGACGATAAATAACTGGCACTCGTGAGATTAATGTATAAGCTGTGAAGGGTGTAGACTAATAATAATAAACAGCAGCTTTTCTGTTATCTTGTAACATCCAATATTAACATTACTTTAGGTAGTCACAAAAGTCTTCATTTAGGTATTCATACAATACTTGTGTACGCAGTTATGTACGTTTCTCGTTAGGTTAAACCACTTCAATTTTAACGTTTTTCAAATGGTGAGAAGAGTTAAGGTACAGGCTGACCCTTTATGCGTCTGGAGACATTAGCACATGCCAAGGGGGACGGGGGGTAGAAATACCCTAAGCTACTCTATCCCTTTGAGATGTATTTTTTTCTTGTCTCAATAAACATACTTGAACTTGAACTTGATCAGCACATGCCAGTGGTAAGCCAAGGCGTGGGAGAGAACACTAGGCTTTATTCACTAAATAACATCTATCATCCAGCCCACGTGAAGACAGGGGCCCTCGGAATGGTCGTTAATAACGAGTAAAAGTAGACAAAATAATGTCCTAGTCGGGTGTAACAAGTTAAAATTAATCTTAGGATTTATATGAAGGAAATATATAGATGAAAAACCAGGATGAATGCTGGCAACGGTTAAGTTGCGCCTTGGATGCTGAGCACATGTCTGGACCCCACACCAGGCCGGCAAAAGTGGTGCAGCAAAACTCTGAGAACTAAAGTTGTTCTTACTAAAGCTAAAGTCTTGAGCATACAGAAATATCTGAAGAGCTTCAGGATATGTCGATGAGAAACGGCGAGACGGAATTTAAGGGGAAGTTGAATCAAAACAAAATTTGGAAGATATATCTTCAGCTTCAATGTAGAACGACACCGGAGTAAACTTTCTTCTGGTGTGGTGTTTCTGCATACATCTTTACCTCTGAAGAATGTATACCCGTAGAGGTATACATTCTGTATACCCCTGAAGACATACCGAGCCAGAGTCGGGAGAGAGAGAGAGAGAGAGCTTTATCCAAGTTTTCTTCTGGAAAATGGCCTTCAAATAGCCTAAAATAAATAAAATATCTATGTATTCGCTCCATGCTGCTCCCCTTCCCCTCTCATGCCTCATTATTCTTCCTCATTTATGTGTACACATCATTCGGCTCCCTCAGCTTCCCTCTTCCAAGAATAATCGATTCTCTTACCCTTCCTCCCCTTTTTCCACTTACTTTCTCTCCCTCTCCTTTCTCTCTCACCTCCTGCCAACTCCTCACTCTTCTCCATCCTCCATTCCTCACTTATCACAAACTCATATCTGTTCTGTCGCCATGAAAATGTTTTGCCATATTTCCATATTCATCACTCTCTCTCTCTCTCTTTCTCTCTGTGTTTCATGTTCGTACTCACAAAGTTGAACACCCCTGATAAGCTTAACTTACGGGACTCCCCGTCACGCGGTCAGATTTGTAGAGTGATCTGCCTCACTACTTTATTTTCTTATCTTTTTTTTTAAATTGTATGCACACACACACACACACACACACACACACACACACACACACACACACACACACACACACACACACACACACACACACACACACACACACACTGAATGTTTTTTTTATTTTAAGAGGGTACCAATGTTCTTTGTCTATTTTGTCAATTTCCCCTATAGGTTCCCTGTTTGTAATTCGTAATAATAACAATTATTATTTTTTGTTAATGGCGATTGGGTTCGATTGTGCAAATGTTTAAAGTTTCGACTTTGAACGTTGGGGACAGATGTTCCATGCTGGTTCTGTCGTTTAGAAAGATTTTGGTTGGGACAGGACGGGGCGTTATTTATATTCTGTGTATGAGCCTGTTGACGGGTCTTGGGGAGAGTACAGACGGGGTAGAAGTAGTAGTACTCTGTCCCCGAACAGAGTACTACTGTCTTAAGGACAGAACACGAAAACAATGGGTATAAATTGGATAAGTTTAGATTTAGGAAAGACTTGGGTAAATACTGGTTCAGTAACAGGGTTGTTGATTTGTGGAACCAATTGCCGCGTAACATTGTGGAGGTGGGGTCCCTCGATTGTTTCAAGCACGGGTTGGACAAGTATATGAGTGGGATTGGGTGGTTATAGAATAGGAGCTGCCTCGTATGGGCCAATAGGCCTTCTGCAGTTACCTTTGTTCTTAATGGCATCATTGTCATTTTGCACAGTTGTCATTTAATAGTTACTATGTTTATATCTTCATAGAAAACCTGGATGATCTTCAACTATTATAAAGAGGCGGGTCCAAGAGTTATTCCTGCCTTGACTAGACACTTTCCCCCCCCCCCCCCCTCGTCCCTAGGCAACCTGCTCAAGCAGTTCCCTTCACTATCCCCCTATCTCTCCTTCAACGCCAAGCAGTCTTAATCCCGCCAATTACGGCTTTTAAATATGCACGTAATTGCTTGTTTATCTCGGCAAAGTCTGGGAGGCCGAGGACCTGCTGCGCAGTAATGGTGCTTACGGGCTCACCATAGCCCGTGCTACTTGGAACTTTTTGTTCTGAGTAGCTGAATCTAAAACAACAACAACAACAGTAAGGGTGCGCACAAGATTGGACGAAGGGATTCCAAAGGAGGACGGATTGGGAAGAGTTGGGAGGGAGGTATTAAGGATTGGAGATCGTGTAAAGGATTGGAGATCGTTTAGAGATTCTCAAGGAGAGATGTGAGACAGTTGAACAGAAAAGTTGGAAACCGGAAGTGACGGAGAAGGGAAGGGAATTATCAGGGAAAAGCGCCAAGCTATTTCGACTATATAGCACTGGGAAGGGGGTCAGGATAAGGATTTGGGATGGGACGGAGGGGAAGGAATGGTACCCAACCACTTGGACGGTCGGGGATTGAACGCCGACCTGCATGAAACGAAACCGTCGCTCTACCGTCCACCCCAAGTGGTCGAAGAAACGAGGATTGAAAAAAAGAGAAGGGGAATTTGTATAATAATAATAATAATAATATAATCCTTAGTCGGATGATATATTTTAATTAATGAATCAGTGATCCTTTTTTCAGCTTGACCGCATTTTAAAAACATATTTGTTGTCACAAAAGATCCACATGATCCCCAGGCGACACTGAGGCTATGATGCTGTAGATGAGCTGTGATGAGCCTAAGACAGTGTCTGGTCTGTGACGAGTGAAGGAACAGGTGTCAAGGTAACATCTGCCATCACTTGAGATTATTACAAAAATATGATGACTCAATATGATGATTTTTTTATCAACAGCTGGATGATGCGGGGGAGTATATATTTATTTATTTATTTATTTATTTATTTATTTATTTACATATACAAGAAGGTACATCGGGTTTATTAGAGTACAGAGACTTGAAGCTTTACATTCTTGTAAAGCCACTAGCACGCATAGTAGTCTCATTATTGTGTTTGCTTTTGTGAATTGAGACGAATTTCAATGATAAGATATTTGATTAAAGGCTTTATATGCACGGTGGTTGTGCTCGATGGTGATAATTATGGAATGTGTGATGAGTTAAGATTTGTAGAAATAAATGCAATTCAGGTCATTATAAGTCTGTGGGGTTGTATTATTGTGATGTACGTCATTGGTGTTGTTAATTAGCGATGTTGTAAGTCAGTGGTTAAATAAGTCAGTGGTGTTGTAAGTCAGTGGTGATGCAAGTCAGTGGTGTTGTAAGTCAGTGGTTAAATAAGTCAGTGGTGTTGTAAGTCAGTGGTGATGTAAGTCAGTTGTGTTGTAAGTCAGTGGTGTTGTAAGTCAGTGGTGATGTAAGTCAGTGGTGTTGTAAGTCAGTGGTGAGTGTTGTTTTTTCCTGAGATATGAAGGGAGTGTGTGTGTGTTACGGTGACCCCTGTGGTGTCCACACTCACGCCTGGTGACGGAACACGCGGCCTCCTCTTCACCATCATCATCCAAACTCTCCCCCACGCACGCCAACGTGTCCAGTCGTGCTGTTTTCTCTTACACTGGGAAAATTAACTTTGACAAGAGCATCTGATTCCCTACAGAAGTCTTCCTAATTCAGCTGTGTCTCGTCTTGTCTTCACGGACAATCTTTGGCCTTCATTCGCAAGTTCCAGAGACACTTCACGTATCTTACTCTCTTCCTGCCCAGGAAAGTCAATTCCAGCATGCCTGGGATGCGAGCCTGCTTTTTTTCAAATTGGATCAGAATGCCGATATCATAACCAACTGAATATTGCCTTGCACTCATTCTCTCTCGATTGATTGAACAGTCAATGTATGATGCTTTGAAATTAATAGACGATTATTATGTTTACACATAGACAAACAAAATAAAAATACACTGAAAAACTAGAGGAAAATGTCTGAAAACATACCATCGGTAGTTTAGTGTCACTGAAGTCAAACCTGTGGTCAAACCTGTGTGATTTTAGAGATAGAACGCCAATACGACTCTCAGGAAAGTGGAGATAAGCAGAGAAGGACAAGTCTCTCAAACACATCTCCACTCTCATAAGAAAAGCACGCGGTGTAAGTTTAAATGCTCGTACCAGCGCTTGTTTTCGGAGCTCTATAATGCTAGATAACCAACTTATGCTCCTGTACTTACACGCTCCGCGCTTAGAAGTGTAAAATTTAGTTGGAATGTTCCACCCTGGGCCAAGAATATTAAGAAACTGTGGTTTGTCAAAACTTGCAAGGTGAACTGAGATGCTGAGTAGTATGTGATCCTAATTATATTTCCCGAGTAAATAACACTCTACAACCCATGGTCCGAGGCCCAGGAGCTTAACCCGTGGACGGAGAGTCGATGGGTGCCCGGAGGAACAAGGGTAGAAAGAGGATTGGTGACTAGATTTCAAGGTGTGGATGACAGTATTGGGGAAGTGTAAGGTTAAGTTCAGAATATGGATTGGTGATGGGTTGACGGAGGTAGGAAAAGGAAAAGGAGGGAATAATAAGGTTAAGGACAGAAAACGGGTAGGTAACGTATCTTAATTATGCAAATTAATATAATAGTATACTTTTATAACGCCAAAGACAAATATTTCCAACATTAAAACCCTAAAATATAATCAAATCTCGAAAAATAAGTTGTCAAACTCCTCGAAATACTCACTGAAAAGATTAATCACGTGACCAAGTCGTGAATCTTACAATATTTAATGAACAAATCTTAACTTTTGGATCGATTCAGTCTCTTCTATACTAGTTACTCCTCTTCCTCCTTGAACACTAAGCCTCTCCCTCACTTACCCCGACAATAAGCTTTTCGTATCTATTTACTCCTCAACAACAAACAGCTCATCTTTCCCTGCTCTAACAGTAAACATCTCACCCCCTTCCCTTTCTCACACTTTGCCTGTCTGTACCTCTCAACATGTTCCTCTAATCCTGCTTAACCCACACGTGGCCTCTCATCCCCCCCCCACCCCCACAATATACCGCAAACTCCCCCTCACCCTTCGTGTGTGGAGCGAGGTACTACAGTTAAGAGGACGGGTTGACTACAGTGGTCGATACGCAGTAGTAGCCTTGGACTTGAACTTGCACGTGCTCCCCGTCGCTAACTCTTCCCGTATCCAGTGACCTCGGCGCTCCCTGTCCTCCCTGTGCCCTGCAGGCTCCCCACTGCAGCCTCTCTACTTAATGATCTCATAAATAACTCAGTACTCAAGAACCTACGTGTTCTATTCCCATCCCTCCCGGCCATCTCAGTCTCACGCTCTTTCAGTCGCCAGTGACTGTCATTCTCTCCCTTGCTCTGCACCCTGTGACCTTCCTTGTCCTCCCCCTCTCTGGCTCATTATTCAGAGACGTGTACTTTTTGCTCCTTGCCGCTTCCCCCTTCTCTTCACCCTTTCCTCCCTAAACCCCTGTCTTCCTGCACGCCTTGCTTCATCAACCCTTCCCCTCACCCCCTCTTCCTTCATCTTCCCGTCCCTCTCCCCCTCCATTTCCTTCTCTCCGTTCCCGATTTTGCATGTTGATCTCCGTCTAGCCCTCTCCCTTTCGAGAGAGAGAGAGAGAGAGAGAGAGAGAGAGAGAGAGAGGTGTG
The DNA here is from genome assembly GCF_040958095.1 of Procambarus clarkii. NCBI lineage: Eukaryota > Metazoa > Arthropoda > Malacostraca > Decapoda > Cambaridae > Procambarus > Procambarus clarkii. The sequence goes on from NC_091235.1 coordinate 17,691,817, forward strand.
TGTGTGTGTGTTGTTGTTGTTGTTGTGGGGGTTGAGCTCTGCTCTTTCGGCCTGCTTCTCAACTGTCAATCAATCAACTGTTACTGTTACTAACTACTAACTATTTTTTCTCACACACACACACCCAGGAAGCAGCCCGTAACAGCTGTCTAACAACCAGGTATCCATTTACTGCTAAGTAACAGGAGCATCAAGGTGAAATAAACTGCCCATTTGTCTCTGCCTAGTCCTGGAATCGAACCCAGGCCACAGGATTACGAGTCCCACACGCTGTCCACTCAGCTACCAGACCCTCGTGTGTACCTATTTGCTCACCTATTTGTGCTTGCGGGGGTTGAGCTTTGGCTCTTTGGTCCCGCCTCTCAACAGTGTGTGTGTGTGTGTGTGTGTGTGTGTGTGTGTGTGTGTGTGTGTGTGTGTGTGTGTGTGTGTGTGTGTGTGTGTGTGTGTGTGTGTATGTGTGTATTTGTGTGTATGTGTGTGTGTGTGCGTGCGTGTGTGTATGCGTAAAATTGTAATGAAAGGAAGGAATCTACCACTGAATCAGGAATCAGTCACTGTGAAAAAAGATCTTGCATTAGACAAATCACTGAATCTATCTAAAGAGGCGCACATCAGTAGAATCGTAGTAACAGGCCATAATAAGCTGGCGAACATAACAGCTATCAGGAACATAAACATTGATGCATTAAAAATCGTTTATACAGAATATATATTTATTTGTTATTTACTCATTTTTATTTGACGTACGTTTGAGTACGCAGTCCCACCTCAATTGAAATGCCAAGAAAGACTATAGAAGTTAAACTTAACGACAGCGGAGGAGAGGCGAAAAGGAGACCTGATGCGGATATAGAAAATACTCATTTAAAACTAATGCCTAGGTTGAGCAGTAACGCAACTAGATGACAATACATGAAAGCTGGACACGCAGATGAGCCACAGGGATGTGAGGAACTTGTAAGTGTGAGGGCAAGAAAGCAAGTGGAACGATCTGAAGAATCAGGGACCACGTACTCTCCCGACGCTGCTGAGGTGTTCGTCTTTAATCCTTGGCCTGGTTCCCCGACCACATAGACCTCTTGTCTTCCCCCACTACTCCCTGCGTCCCCCCCCCCCTCCTTACGTCATCCACTCTCTGCTGTCTGTCTTTCTGCTTGTGTCATCCTCACATGATTGGTCTCTTTGTTTCTTTCCCCGTTCACACCTTGTGGTACTTAACATCCATCACCCTCACTGTTATCTTACCTGCGTTTATATATATATATATATATATATATATATATATATATATATATATATATATATATATATATATATATATTGCAGTCCCACAAATATATATTGGTATATAACTGCATATTCTGTATTGATTATATTCTTGTTAAGGGCTTCTATCCCTCTTACTAGTGCTCTTTTATACTGGTTGAATTGTAAGAGGATTTCTCCAAATGTCATCTTTGTTCGAGGTGAAGTAAAATAATTAACTGTAGAATGTATTACACTTAATTATGTGTATTATAATAATTTATTCTAATTTTACTCAATGTTTCAAACATATATGGTTCATTCTCAAGTGATGGGACTGTTGTTGTTTTAGATTCAGCTTCTCGGAACAAAACGTTCCAAGTAGCACGGGCTATGGTGAGCCCGTAGTGGATTTACCTGGCACAGGAGCGGGGCTGTAACTCATTGGACTGTAGATGATTTATTGATAAAGATTAAGCCACCCAAGAGGTGGCGCGGGCATGAATAGCCCGTAAAGAGTTGAACTGTACTGGGCGTATTTGATTTATATCTTTAAGAAGGTCAGGTACATAATACAAATAGGTGAGGAAAACGGCATAAAGGGGAAGGGGGAAGAATAATAAATGGGGGGAAGTAAATAGGGACGAATAAAGTACAAAAAAAGGGGGGAAGCACATACAAAGATTAATCAGGTGTAGTGGGCGTGGCATGTTGAGCAGTGTCTTCTATGTTGGCATCTTCACGTTCTGGTCTTGTTCTTACTCTCATGGTGGGTAAAATGAATAGGTCCATAATTTATAATTTCGGTATTTATAGTGGGTTGTTTTATTTTTATGTCGATTGCTTCAAGAATTTGTACTCCTCTTACATCTTCGGTTTTGTCTCATGTGATTTTTAGGGGCACCTGAATGAAGATGACAGGTCAAGCGCCTCGTGAGCTTGGTCGACGTCATACCTATGTACTTAGATTGAAGGTTACATCTTTCGTGGGGGCAAGTGTACATGTATACCACGTCTGACTGCTGTAAAGGGTTCTCCGTCGGCTTCGGGCTGTGTTTTTTAATAAGGAGGTCGGTAGAATTCTTTGTTTTATAAAATGTGATTAGGTCTATGTTTTGGTTAGGAGTTGTGCTTTTTACTCCGTAACGGATTAGTTGAACGATGGAGAACCCTTTACAGCAGAAGACGGAAAAGTAAGAGAAGACATGATCACCACCTACAAAATTTGAAGAGGAACTGTCAGAGTGGACAAAGACAAACTATTTAGCACGGGTGGAACACGAACAAGGGGACACAGGTGGAAACTTAAGTGTTGAAAATGAGCCACAGAGACATTAACAAGATTTTTTTCAGTGTTAGAGTAGTTAACAAATGGAATGCATTAAGGAGTGATGTGGTGGAGGCTGACTCCATACACAGTTTCAAATGTAGATTTAATTGAGCCCAGTAGGCTCGGGAATCTGTACACCAGTTGATTGATAGTTGAGAGGCGAGACCAAAGAGCCAGAGCTCAACCCCGGCAAGCACAATTAGGTGAGTACCCTCACATTCTCTTCCCCCCAATGGATCAACTTGGCTGTTGTTTGATGTTTCGCTAACAAGTCGAAGGGGAGAATAAAAGTCCTAGAGCGTTTGATAAAGTCATCTGGCTTGTTAAACTGGGACAGCTAGTGGGTTTGATTCTGTTTGTCCAGGAGGATCAGGAAGGGGAGTCTGGCTTCAAGGGATGCACTCTCCTCCTACCTGATGATCTTCACTTTTCTTCTTTGTCTTCAGGTGTTTCAGGTATTAATTCATTATGGAGATGTTGACAGTTGCACCATTATTATTATTGGTATCGCTAGTGTAAATTTTATTATATATGTCTTAAGATTGTTATTATATATGTTTTACATTATTATTATTATTATTATGTTGTATAATAATATCATTATTTGGTTATTATTATATTTGTTTAAAATCATTATTGCTGTTTTTATATTTGTTTATTATTATTATATTTCTTTCACCGTGTTGGGTGGTGTTGTGGTGATTGAGGCGGCGGACTCTGTACACTTGCTCCTAATGTTGTGTTCTCTGATGATAAGTTTAGCCTCCCTGAGGTCCATGAGACGTTGCTCTTGGTGTGTACTGACCCCTAGCTGCTTCTCAGTACTTCACTACGGGGTAGGGAGCTCTAGCCATTTATACCCCGCCTACTACTAGCATTGTATCTCTTGCGTTTTAACTTAACTACTCTGACTTTCAAATTCTTTGTCGAATCAGGCTATCACAACTCGATTTGTGATTTGTCGAATCACAACTATCCAAGTTGTGGATAGTTTGCTTCCACAACTTGCTCGTTTAGAGCATTCCAGTTGTTACCTGCCCGTACAGGGTCCGAGTACTTTCGTACGTTCCTTCGGCACGTTTGCGTTTCCAGCTTCCACTTGTGTCCTCTTGTCCTGCTTTCTCTTAATCTCTCAGTCTAAGAGAAAGCAGGGCAAGGAGGCTATTTTTGTTCTGTAGGTTGAGATTTGAGATCATATCCCCCTCTGTTCCTTCTATCCTCTAGTGTTGAGAAATTTAGTTCCATTAGCTTGTTTGTAGGTTAGCTCTCTTAGCTAGTGGGCCAGCCAGAGGCTTAGGGCCCGCGCAGGAATATTCCTGCAAAAAAGAAAAAAAAACTCTTAGCTCTGCCAGGTGTGTGTATGTGTGTGTGTGTGTGTGTGCGTGCGTGCGTGCTCACGTAGTTTTATTCACCTAGTTGTGCTTGTGGGGGTTGAGCGTCGGCTCTTCCAGCGTCGTGAGATGCAGTTCTCGCAGCCTTTCCTCGTAACTCATGCCTCTTAGTTTTGGGATTAGCCTAGTGACATACCTCTGAACTTTTTCCAGCTTCATCTTGTGCTTGTTAAGAGTACGAGTAAGGCTGGGGGGCAGCATACTCCAGGATTCTCAGGAATTGAGAAACCGCAGAGGGTAGCAACAAGATTTGTGCCAGAACTAAGAGGGTTGAGCTACGACGACAAGTTAAGGGAACTAAATCTCACACCTATTGAGGAAAGAAGGGGCAGAGGGAATATGATCACTACATTTAAGATACTGGGAAAAATAGGTAATGCGGACAAGGACGATACTAGTTAATGGCGCAGCAGTCATATCGAAAAGCAAGGCAATGGAACAAGCTAACCATAACTATAAAATTTTTACCAAGGAAAAGCTAGCTGTAGAATTCAAGAAACAAACTACTGCTGTAGATATCGAGTAGATAATTCCAGTTGTGGATATCAACCAGGGCCAGGATTCATCAGGCATTTACGTACGCAACCTTTTACGAAACCTGTACATCATGGCGGGCCTTTTTACATTCAGCAGTTTATGAGCTCCGAAGCGATACGAGATTGTTTATAACAATAATAACCTTGGGTTATGACGTTTCGAAGCTAGTAAAGTGTTTGATAAATAAACAAAATCACTATGATTGTGGAAAGATATACAGGTTTCGCAAGTGGTTGTATAAATGCTTCATGAATCTTGGCCCTGTTCTGAGGCTGGCATTAGGAAGGTGGTAGAGCAGTTCCTCAGGTCAGACAACCAGGTTGCATGTTTTATTTGCAATATAAAGTTTCATATATCACTTAACGTTGTTTTATTGAAACCTATAAAAGGAAAACAAACACGTAAAACAACTTTTAGAGATGTTGCAAGGCTGTTGGTAAAGGTCATGTTCTGTCTTCAAGGAGATATGACCCTTAAAGGATATCCTTGTCTACTGTTTAATTTTCAAAACTTTTAAGGAAGACGCGTGTTTTTCAACCTTTATATATTTATGTCCACCTTAGGGTGACGGGACAAGGGTGACGGGACAAGAGTGACGAGGCAAGGGTGACGGGACAAGAGTGATGGGAGAAGGGTGACGGAGGAAGGGAGTGGGTCAGCCAGACATACAGTTACCTTTCTCATACTTTCCACAACCCTACATACTTGGCGCGTGTAGGTGGGTGGCGGAGTCCCGAGCACAGGGGCGATGGCTGGCACTGTGCCTGCCCTAAGGTGCCCACTAATGAGTCACATGCTCACGGTCACTACAAAGAGGTGTGTGTGTTGAGCCCCGCGACTGATAGTGTCTCAGACCCGTCCTCTGCGGCTTCCTTTTACTGCCCGTTTTCTCCACAAAAATGCATTAACTACTCTACTTTGTTCTTGCGCCTGTAAGCAGAGAAAAATAATACAAAGACAAATAAGAAGTCGTAGAGTGGGGGGGATCCTGCAGACACAAAGGTGAGTCCATACACACACACAAATACACAGATACATTGAAACAAAAAGATTTTTAGCCAGACAACAATTGCTTCCACCACAATAGACGCTGAAGCTACAGACATGAACACACACCTTTGAAATATCGCCTACAGGATTCGCAAATTCAAAACTTCAGAAGCAATCAGTCTTTCAAATGAAAACAACGATAAAGCAATGGTATTTCCTTTCAACACTTGGGCGGGAAATGAAAGCTTCCAAACAGCAATTCGAAACACATAACACGAGACGGAGATAAAAATGTCGGGGATGGTTGGTAAATGTCGGGGATGGTTGTTGTTGTTTAAGATCCGCTACCTGGAACATAAAGCTCCAAGTAGCACAGGCTACGGCGAGCCCGCAGTGCACTTGCTAGTTTGGAGATGTCCTTGTTAGTGGTTGTAGAGTTGTGTACACTGTAGCTTGAGGACGGTGTCTACGGTGACGAATAAATATGCCGTGGACTGTGTCTACGGTAACCAGTGGACGTGGAGTGGACTGTCTACTGTGACCAGTGGACGTGGAGTGGACTGTCTACTGTGACCAGTGGACGTGGAGTGGACTGTCTACGGTACTTACCTAACAGTGACTGCCAGGAGTGAGGTCTATAGCTCACTATGCCCCGCCTACCAACCTTGTGTTACCAGTTGCGTTACAGTTTAACTATTCCAACGTTTAAATTCTTTGCCGAGTTTTGACTTTAAAGTTGTGGATGGAAGTGGTTTCCACAACTTCTTCCGTCAGTGCATTCCACTTGTTGACCAGCCGTGTGCAGGATAACATTATTTCCTGACATTCTGTCGGCTCCTTTGCGTTTCCAGCTTCCACCTGCGTCCTCTTGACCTACTTTCTCTCAATTTGAAGACGCTATCCTTATCCATCTTATCTATTCCCCTTATTTTCCTTTATGTTTTTATCATGTCCCCCCTCTATCCTTTCTATCCTCTAGGATTGTGAGATTTGGCTCCACTAGACTATTCTCGTTGTTTAACTCTCTTAGTCTTGCAACTAATCTTGTTGCAAACCTTTGAACTTTGTCAATCTTGATTTTATGCTTCCCAAGGTTGCGAAGGCTACAGTTCCATGGTCAATAGTGCAGATGGTGCTGAAGTGTCCAGGGTGTCTGGTACAGTTGGGGCTGAAGTGTCCAGGGTGTCTGGTACAGTTGGGGCTGAAGTGTCCAGGGTGTCTGGTACAGTTAGTGCTGAAGTGTCCAGGGTGTCTGGTACAGTTGGTGCTGAAGTGTCCAGGGTGTCTGGTACAGTTGGTGCTGAAGTGTCCAGGGTGTCTGGTACAGTTGGGGCTGAAGTGTCCAGGGTGTCTGGTACAGTTAGTGCTGAAGTGTCCAGGGTGTCTGGTACAGTTAGTGCTGAAGTGTCCAGGGTGTCTGGTACAGTTAGTGCTGAAGTGTCCAGGGTGTCTGGTACAGTTGGGGCTGAAGTGTCCAGGGTGTCTGGTACAGTTAGTGCTGAAGTGTCCAGGGTGTCTGGTACAGTTGGGGCTGAAGTGTCCAGGGTGTCTGGTACAGTTAGTGCTGAAGTGTCCAGGGTGTCTGGTACAGTTGGGGCTGAAGTGTCCAGGGTGTCTGGTACAGTTCGTGCTGAAGTGTCCAGGGTGTCTGGTACAGTTGGTGCTGAAGTGTCCAGGGTGTCTGATACAGTTGGGGCTGAAGTGTCCAGGGTGTCTGATACAGTTGGGGCTGAAGTGTCCAGGGTGTCTGGTACAGTTGGGGCTGTGTGTTTGAAAAGTGTGGACAATCAATCAGAGTGAACATCAGCACAAAAAAACGTTTCTCTCTGGAGTGTGTGCAAGAGTTCCGTCTGGGAAGGTCTGAAACTGTTGTGTTGGGAGATATTATTTCCTTTCTCGCCCTATTCAACCTGTTGACTGTTCTTTGGCTTCCTCAGAGATAGCTGAGTGGACTAGCTGGTTCAGCGGCTTGTTCTCTTCCCTCGGAGCCAGCTGCTTGGACCAGATGGAATGTAATTACCAGGATGAGACAAAATTCATCACCGCTTCTTAACTGGTTACTATAACGTATGACAACGCTTATTTAAATATATTTGTTATAACAATATAATGCAATGTAGTAATTGATTGTACTACAGTGTCAACTACTGCACTATTCCCACCGCCGCTCCTGTGTCGGATTGGCTGTTATCACGCATTATAAGCTCATTGTCTCGTCTGCTGTGGTTAATTGAGAGGCCTGTTATCGTACACTTTTCACGTGTTTCAGTTCTAATGCTTCATCTTGTAGTTATTTTTCACTCTTTCATATCGTCCGAGCCTCGCGGAACTCTTGTTGATTTTGCACTTTTGCATAGTGGCTTCTTAAACGTACAAAACTAAGAAACCCAAAATTTTGTCGTTACCTTTTCAGTTAAAATAATAGCTCTAATAGTTGTCTTGTATTCATTTTTAACGTTCCTGCACAGATGATAGACTCGACAAGGCAAGAGGGGCTGAAACACGGTGTTCAGATGCGGGTCGTGTTCCGGGACCTCTTCTACCTTGCCCAAATGTTTCAGATCCGATCTATAATGGCCTTTGAAGAAACAACATTGATGGATGAAGCTGGAATTTAAGCGGAGGATGGTTGAGTTAATTCACCTTGCAATCTTCCGGACATCTACCAACTATTTGTTGTTTACAAAATGCCAAAATTTCACTCGTATCTGGCAAAAATGTGCTGGCAACTGGCAACAGTCGCGCTAAGAACTGGCAACAGTATTACATGTTGACTAGACCACACATTAGAAGGTGAAGGGACGAGGACGTTTCGGTCCGTCCTGGACCATTCTCAAGTCGATTGTGTCCAATTCTCAAGACAATCGACTTGAGAATGGTCCAGGACGGGCCGAAACGTCGTCGTCCCTTCACCTTTTAGTGTGTGGTCTGGTCAACATACTTCAGCCACGTTATTGTGACTCCTCGCCTTGCAACAGTGTTACACATTAACAATCATCGGCCTACGCTGCCTCACTTTGACATTTAAAGAGATGCGTCTAAAAGAGACGTAATATTTCCTGTTACATGCCACTGTGAATCTAATTTGCAAATTGCAATTCAAATTAGCGATTGTGTTTGTGAATTTCTTTTAACATCAGCTGTGTGTGGGACCGACCTGCTGCTGCTGCTTCGCTCGCCTCTGTCATTTACTGCAGTTAGTGCTGACGTTAGTTCTGACTTTGTGGTTGAGCTGTCTCATTTGTTATTGACGTCTGTCCTGCGATTGTTTATATTATTACTGCTGTGGCTGATGCTGCTACAGATGCTGTTGATGCTGCATCTAGTAAGTTTAACTGTTTTAAGATACTGTTTATGGCCCTCTTACAGCTGTTTAAGATGTTTCTGTATCTTTTGTTCAGCTGGTGTTGATGGTGCTTCAGCTGGTGTTGATGGTGCTTCAGCTGGTGTTGATGGTGCTTCAGCTGGTGTTGATGGTGCTTCTGCTGGTGTTGATGGTGCTTCAGCTGGTGTTGATGGTGCTTCTGCTGGTGCTGATGGTGCTTCTGCTGGTGTTGATGGTGCTTCTGCTGGTGCTGATGGTGCTTCTGCTGGTGTTGATGGTGCTTCTGCTGGTGTTACTGATGTGTCTGGCCTCCGTGGCTAGACTTGCTATCATCAACTGCGCTTGAAGCACTTTTTTATTTGTGCTAGTGGCCACATTTCTGCTCAAACAACTCTTCAGTAAAACTTTATAAAAATACATCTGTATGTTTTGCTCCGTTACTGTTGGTGACTCGTCCACCAGTAACAATGAAGTTACGTAGTGATGTTGTATGGTGATGACAATGTTGCATGGCGATGATTGTCATGCTCTTTGATGATGGTGATTGTGTTAGTAGCATTGCTGCTTGGAATTGATGTTGGTGATGCTGGATGATGATCGTGAAAATGCTTGATGAAAATTCATTTTTTTGATGTTGTTAATACTTCTCCCACGCACTAAATACGCCCATAACAACTTCGCCACGCCTACAACATCTCCCACACTCCCCAAAACTCGTCCAAGTCCACAACAATTCTCCCACACCCATTATAACTTCCCCACGCCAACCACAACTTCCTTACGTCTATAACAACTCCCCACGCCCACCACAACTTCCCCACGCCAACCACAACTTCCTTACGTCTATAACAACTCTCCCACGCCCTCCACAACTTCCCCACGCAAACCACAACTTCCTTACGTCTATAACAACTCTCCACGCCCACCACAACTTCCCCACGCCCACTACAACTCCACGCCGACAACGATTTCCCCACGCATAAAGTCATAATCCCGTCTGGTTTGACACCCGTCTCTAAAAATACTGTGTCAAGCAAATATCTTGCAATAAAATTTTCATTCGTCTTTGTCGCTTCGTATCTCTTTGTTCTTTCCCTGTTGCGCTTTCTCCAGTTTTCCTGTTTGCTGCATTTTATATTTATGTGAATCGTAATGAATGTTTTCTGCAAATACACATTTCACAGTAGTCCTCCTGCTCACACTACAGTATATTTACATACATTGAAATGTCTATTTCTGTCTGTATGAATGTCTGTCCAGGGTTGGAGGCAGGAGGAGAAATATAATGACGCTTGGGGCTAGCTTCATTATTTTTCACAGAAATTGCTGTTGGGTACGTGCTCAACGTGGGCGGGTCGGGTCTGGGGTCAATGAAAACAGTGGGACATTGTGCAGATGTCACACTCACGACAAATCTCTTAATACCATTATCATTCGAGTCAGAATTATTATCATAATTATTATTATTATTATTATGAAAGGTGAAGGGAAGACCCAATATATATATGTGTAAGTGTATAATTTAAACAAAATTTTCGGATGAAACCTACATTAAAGTGTTGTTAAATAATGTTCCGAACATTGTTCATGTTGAGCATGAAGGTGTTAGGACATCCATAAACCTAGTCAATTAAATTGCTAACCAAGATATTGTTTATTGTGGTTTGCAATTTATTGTGGGTGCTCGAACCTTAGTTGGTAGGACTGCGGCTGGCTCGGGATAGTCTCTTCCCTCCCATCTCCCTCTTGACATCCTCGTCCCTATCCCCTTAGGCCCACCGTTCGTCCCTCTCCCCCCCCCCCACTTCCCCACCCTTTTCTGAAAATGTATTATTAATGTATTATTAAGGACTGAAACAACCTATATCTCCTAACTTTGTCCTCTCTCCTTCTCCCCTTCACCCATCCCACTTGGTCCCACCCCTCACCCTTCGTCCCTTCCCACCTCCCCGCCCTTCCATTCCCGCTTTCCCTTCTCTCAGAAAGAATATTATTAAGAAATTTCATGGATAAACTGCGTGTTTTTGTATTAACACATTTAGGTACACGTGCATGTGTGCAGATACATTTAGGTACACGTGCATGTGTGCAGATACATTTAGGTACACGTGCATGTGTGCAGATACATTTAGGTACACGTGCATGTGTGCAGATACCCGAGACTATATGAAGGGGAGTACAGAGTGTTTCAAGCTACGTGATGCTAAAAAAAATCACACAGGAGCGTTAGTTATTGAGGGCCATGTGATGAGTAGTCTTCACTGGCACACTCTTCGTGCATTATGAGGATATCATCAAGAACACAGGAGTGAATAAGGCAGCAGTGATACTGAAAAGTCCTCATCTCGCAGGGTGGTTAATTATTCAGGGCCATGTGATCAGTAGCCTCCACTGACAGGCTATTAGGTGCATTATGTGGTTGTCCTCAAGAACACGAGAGTTAGTAAAGTGATTGCTTACTCACATTCCCAATTACACCCCAGATTCATTTCAGATTTCATGAAAATCGCTCGGGGGGGGGGGGGGGGGGGTTGAGTTACTACGCTAAATTTCATAAAGCATTTAACTTAGGCCTACAAAACCAACCTCTGTCTATCCCGTACCCCACACCATTTCCACTACAAAATTTGGATGAGGCTAGCCCAGAGCGTCTGGCTTCCAACTTTTAAAAGACGCAGATGTCTCCCTATTTGGCAAGGCAGGCAGGTACAGGTCAATGTTATTAATCAGTTATGCAACCCACCACCCAGCAACCCTCCCCACACACACACTACTGCAACGACCAAGTTCAATTACCCAGCAGGTAATGGTGAAATGGCACTGGTGACCGTCCGTCTTGACCCCACTAAGACTCCCGTCTCCGTGTAAAAAGGTCTGGCTATCCATTTGGAAGCAATAAAATCTGATTTCCTTTGATAGATGCATTTTGCCTCCTGCCGGCACAAGCCTTGTGTCACTCGCTCAAAAATGTCACAATTCTGGAAACAGATGAGAGCAACTCTTGAATTGCGTAGATTCTGATGAGAGGAACTCTTGAATGGCTTAGCATCTGATGAGAGCAACTATTGAATTCCGTAGCATCTGATGAGAGGAACTCTTGAATTGCGTAGCATTTGATGAGAGGAACTCTTGAATTGGGTAGCATCTGATGAGAGGAACTCTTGAATTGCGTAGCATCTGATGAGAGGAACTCTTGAATTGCGTAGCATCTGATGAGAGGAACTCTTGAATTGCGTAGCATCTAATGAGAGGAACTCTTGAATTGCGAAGCATCTGATGAGAGGAACTCTTGAATTGCGTATCATCGTTGGCCACTAAGTACCTGATGAGTAAGTGCTCGTTATGCATCCGTCAAACCCCCTGTTTATTAACGAAAAACTGTTTAAACGCGACTCACATCTGATGACATTCGAACTTTTTTTCGAACAGTCTCGACCTTTTTCGAGCTCTCGCCCTATGTTTGAGTCACAGCTCGCTTAATGCTTCACCCACATACTGCACTTATAAATAATTACCAAAATAACCTAAACTTATAACCCAATCTTCGCCTAACAGTACACGAAACCTAAATATAATAATAATAATAATAATAATAATAATAATAATAATAATAATTTATATTTGAAAAGTACAAATTTTGAATATAAAGTAAGTTTATAGTGTTGAATGCGCCTTTGGGGTCGGCCAAAGCCTAGACGAACACGACCTCAGAATGAGTTGAAATGCAAATAATTGTCAACAGAACATAAGCACCTAAGCTAATCTAATTTAGGTCTAACTATACTCCAAATTCTAATATATAATAATGTTAATATACGTATTAAAAAAATAGTTTGTTTTGAATATACTGTACGACGGATGACTAGGTCATTGGGGTCGGTCGCTGGGTGGACGAGTCTAGCCTGTGGACAGGTTGCGAGGTAGAGTGTTGGGGGGGACGGGGGTGTAGGGTGTGCTGCCAGTTACCGTGTAACTGTGGTTCTGGTGACGACTCTTTGACTGTTTTGACATCAACCCGCCGGCATTAATTAAGGTCAGGATCGTGCAGTTTGTGACCACTTTCTCTGTACACACAACACTCGCTCGACGTACACACGTGTTTAAGGCATACACGCATGTGAGTTGTGTGTGTGTGTAAGGTTCCTTTTTGATTGGGAATAGGTTCTCTCATTGCACCTGGACACTTACTGGCTCTCACCTGGCACCTTCTGGCCCTCCCCTGGCACTTCCTGGCTCTCAACTTGCTCTACCTGATTTCACGTAACACTTTCTAGGCCCGCTGCCGGAATCTCCGTGTTCTCACCCGTTGCTGTTACCGGTACGGAGGAAATATGGCTTTCTCTCTTAAGCGTATTAGACGTACCCATTTAAATATGTTTGGCACGAAACGTTTACTTATAAGCTAGTGTCTGATCGACTTACCAGACACTCGACAAACTCGTCAAGACGGTAGGGAATTTGCAAGTCATCAAGTAAGCCGTTATCTGCCAATACGTAAAAGAATAATCAATTATCCAGCCGTATAACCACATCTCAGTACAGTATGTGTGTAATTATCAAAGTGTCACCTATATTATTAATTATAAATTTCTTGCACTGAAGACGAATGCTCAGTTATCAGTCTATTCTCAGGCGTTGTCCAACTCTCACGTGTGTGATAGACACGACTTAGTTATTATTTACTCTCATCTGCGAGACATAGACACGAAGGGGTTATCTTGAGGTTATCTTGAGATGATTTCGGGGCTTTTAGTGTCCCCGCGGCCCGGTCCTCGACCAGGCCTCCACCCCCAGGAAGCAGCCCGTGACAGCTGACTAACACCCAGGTACCTATTTTACTGCTAGGTAACAGGGGCATAGGGTGAAAGAAACTCTGCCCATTGTTTCTCGCCGGCGCCTGGGATCGAACCCGGGACCAGGGGGTACCCAGGGGTACCCAGGCGAACCCAGGGGGTAAAGACATGGAGAGTGAGGGGGATCTGTGAAATGAAGAATCACTTCACAAAACAAGTAATTGTACCCTTGCAAAGGTACAGTGCTTTGACCTCAAATAATATTTAATATTTTGAAAAGTAACGAAAAATATCAGTAATTTCTAAAATGTCAGGTGCTCTTTCAACGTATATTACTCAAGAGTCGGTTGTTTCAACAGGTATTACTGACTTTTCAGGGCAACGCGCAATTGCAACATGGAGATTACAATTGGTTCATGCATTTTGATATATTGAGTATTAATGTGTGTGTGATTGCTGTATGTACCTAAATGTAGACTCAGGCTACGTATGCATGATACACTGTGCTTCGTATGCAAAAGAAGGTATGGATAGGATATTGCCTTGGTTCCGTAATTTAGTTTGAACTTCCTGTCTTCCATCTCACGATCGCTCTTAAGTATTCCAGAGTAATTTGTTAAATTGTGGTATTACGAAATTATTATTTTATCTCTACGATTACCTTTCACTTTCCCTTACATGGATTATTTTTGCTTTTCTTCCTTAAATTGTCCTACCTTTTACTTTTACATTGATTAACACAAGATCAATAACCAGAGACCAGTTATATTTTCTCTGCTGGTTAAGTATAGCATTTCGAGTTAACATCTGTGAGTTCAATCACCCATCAGGTACCGTGTTCATGGCGTCCTGTGATGAGTATTGATGGAGGTTAGTGAACACTTGTGCGACTCGTTCATGTGACGCTCATGCAGGTTAAACCTTCGGCCTTCAGCCTTTGTAGCTGGTCACTGTTAATGTTGTTAATATTTGTGCGGCTAACATGTCTAACCCAAGTTAATAATGCATGTTAGGCGCTGGTATAATGTTTATCAGTAGCCTACACATAAATTTTGGAGGCATTAAGATATCCTCAACAACACTATAGTCAATACAGTAATTATTAGGGTTTTTTATTAACATATTTTGGTATATGTGTATTTGTACAGCTGCTCTATACTATATAAAGGGGAGTATAGTTTATAAAAAAAACTAGCTACGTGATGCTAAAAATTCCCATCACACAGGATGTTTAGTCATTCAAAGGCATGTGATGAGTAGTTTGCACTGGCAAACTCTGGGTGCATTGGTTATGGGAATACTCTAATGTAACTGAAATCCAATTTACAGTTCCTATTTACGTCCAAATGTTCTCACCCGCGGCCCGGTCTTCGACCAGGCCTGCTTTTTGTTACACCCCCAGGAAGCAGACCGTAGCAGCTGTCTAACTCCCAGGTATCTATTTACTGCTAGGTAACAGGGGTATCAGAGTGAAAGAAACAATTTGCCCATTTGTCTCCGCTTCCACCGAGGATCGAACCCTGATCCTCCGGACTATGAATCCGAAGTGCTGTCCACCCAGCTGACAGGCACCCTGGATTGCTGTTTGATTGCTATATGTACTCGACACGAGCCATTAGCGGACAACCGTCTCAGACATGAATTCAAATCGCTCTATCGGTTAGAAAATAAGAATGAAGGTAACTGCAGAAGGCCTATTGGCCCATACAAGGAGAACCCATACGAGGTTCACTTCTGTTTCTATTTCTCCGGAGGGTCTCCTTATCCCACTTCTTTCTCAAGTATCTTATTACATAAGTTTTCTCTGAATTATTGTTTAGGTATTTTTGTTGTGTTACCCTTGAGTACCTTTCTTTCTCATACTGGTGTAAAGTTTGTTCTGGCATTGCATTTGCAGTGGTTCTTCCAAATCATTATTTCCACCTCGTCTTCTTACCATATACTCTTGTCTATATTAAACAATTCTTCTTGGTCTACTTTGTCAGTATCAGTAAAGATTTTGAATGTCGCGATCATTTCATTGGATTTTGCTGTTGTTGTCTTCGCCTGTTTGTTGTGTCCTCTGCTTTTGCTACATTTGGGTGTATTACAGGTACTGTTTCTGCTTTTGTTGGTGATATGACGAAGAGTATAAAGGTAATGAGTACGTAGAAGATGAGTACGACCCTGATTAGTACGAAGATGGTGCTGATAATATTGGTAAAAAAAAAGACAGTTGAATTAAATTCATTATCTAAATGAAAGGAACACAAAACGAAGGAAGAGAGCAAGAAACTTGAAGAAACTTCACCCAGTGTTTATGGCTTGAGGTTCAGCGACGCCCAGCTGTCGAGGAATGAGAATAAGTACCAAGGAAGAAGTGCCACTACCAGCACAGAGACCCAAAACAAACAGGAGATGGACAGCAACGTGAGACATGGTGTCGGGCAGAGGGCTTGGGGAGGGCGCCCCTTATATAGGCGAAGAAAACGAATCGCGGAACAACTTGAGAGTCGCACCCTATCTCAAGAACGGCGAAGAAGGTTAGGTAGAGAAATAGAAACAATTGAACTCAAGCTACAAGAATCATACAAAACCCAGGAGAGGCAAAGAGAGCAAAAGGCCATCAGTGAAATAGAGAGAAATCCGAAATATTTTTTCTCCTATGCAAAATCAAGATCAAAAACCACATCTAGTATCGGGCCCCTGCGAAAGGGAGATGGAACTTTCACAGATGACAACAAAGAAATGAGCGAGTTACTGAGGAAGCAGTACGACTCTGTTTTCAGTGAGCCATTAAATGCACTAAAGATTGATAACCCAAATGAATTTTTCATGGATATGATACCAACATCAAATCACATATCAGACGTCGCCCTATCCCCACTAGATTTTGAAGAAGCCATAAACAGTATGCCTATGCACTCTGCACCAGGCCCGGATTCTTGGAACTCCATATTCATCAAGAACTGTAAAAAACCACTATCGCAGGCCCTTCACATTCTGTGGAGACAAAGCCTAGATACTGGCGTTATCCCTGACATACTAAAAACAGCAGAGATAGCACCACTCCATAAAGGAGGAAATAAGGCAGAGGCAAAAAATTACAGACCGATAGCACTAACATCGCACATCATAAAAATTTTTGAGAGAGTGCTAAGAAGTAAGATCACAAAATACATGGAATCACAGCATCTCCATAACCCCGGACAACATGGTTTCAGAACAGGGCGCTCTTGCCTGTCGCAGTTGCTGGACCACTATGATATGGCATTAGATGCTATGGAAGACAAACAAAACGCTGATGTAATTTACACAGATTTCGCAAAAGCTTTTGATAAATGTGACCATGGTGTTATTGCACATAAAATGCGTTCAAAAGGAATTACCGGGAAAATAGGCAGATGGATCTACAATTTCCTGACTGACAGAACCCAATGTGTAATAGTCAACAAAATAAAATCCAGCCCATCAACCGTGAAGAGCTCAGTCCCCCAGGGTACTGTGCTTGCTCCAGTACTTTTTCTCATCCTCATATCGGACATAGACCAGAACACAACCTATAGCACTGTATCATCCTTTGCAGATGACACTAGGATTTTCATGAGAGTTGGCAACATAGAGGACACGGCAAACCTCCAATCAGATGTTGATCAGGTCTTTCTATGGGCTACAGAAAATAATATGGTATTCAACGAGGATAAGTTTCAGCTCATGCGCTACGGAAAAATTGAAAACATAAAAACAGGAACCACGTACAAAACGCAGGCAAATCATAACATAGAACGAAAAGGCAATGTAAAGGACCTGGGTGTACTCATGTCGGAAGACCTTACCTTTAAAGAACACAATAAAGTAGCCGTCACAACTGCAAGAAAAATGACAGGTTGGATAACAAGAACTTTTCACACTAGAGATGCTATACCGATGATGATACTTTTCAAAACGCTTGTGCTATCTAGAGTGGAGTACTGCTGCACAATGACAGCCCCTTTCAAAGCTGGAGAAATTGCTGACCTAGAGAGCGTGCAGAGATCCTTTACTGCTAGAATCCACTCAGTAAAACATCTAAATTACTGGGACCGACTAAAGAGCCTAAATCTGTACTCCCTTGAGCGCAGGCGGGAGAGATACATAATAATTTACACGTGGAAAATAATTGAGGGGCTGGTCCCAAACCTGCACACAGAAATAACACCACATGAGACCAGAAGACATGGCAGGATGTGCAGAATACCCCCGTTGAAAAGCAGAGGTGCAACAGGTACTCTGAGAGAGAACTCTATCAACATCAGAGGCCCGAGACTGTTCAACACGCTTCCGCTACACATAAGGGGCATAACTGGCAAACCCCTCACAGTGTTCAAGAGAGAACTGGATAAGCACCTCCAAAGGATACCTGATCAACCAGGCTGTGACTCATACGTCAGGCTGCGAGCAGCCGCGTCTAACAGCCTGGTTGACCAGTCCAGCAACCAGGAGGCCTGGTCGATGACCGGGCCGCGGGGACACTAAGCCCCGGAAGCACCTCAAGGTAGCCTCAAGGTAGGTAGATGGCCGTGTAGGGTATTATGGGAAGGGTGTATGGATAGTGTGATCTATTCATGGTTACTGGATAGCCTTTGATACAACGCTTAGGACACGCACGGTGTGGAAATGGATAGATTTATTGCCTGTGTGGAATACGACGTGGGACAGAAGGATGTAAATATATGGATCGACAGTCACATATACATAAACACACACAAGCACTCATTCAGTCGCAGGGATAGACAAACACCCATATAGTCATACAGGAGAATACAAACACACTGTGAGTTGTGAACAGAGGCAGAAACAGACAAAATAGGCAGATACACACACACACACACACACACACACACACACACACACACACACACACACACACACACACACACACACACACACACACACACACACGATGCACCGCTGATGAGGGTATAACCCGAGGAGGAGGAGGACGTGGCTGCTCAAGGAGGACCTTAACATGATAGCATTTCCATGACACTGTTATGCCCTTCACTTGTTCTTTAGTGTCCTTCCCTCTTGTGCTGTAATGCCCTTACCTCAAACTGATATGCACTAAGTGTCAAGGCACAGCTTCATTTGAAGTCAAACTTGCAACCCAAGCAAGTATTAACCTCTGACCTTCATGTGCAAGCATTCCAGTTCACCCCTTTTCCCCCCTCCTTTTCCTCTGGCGCCTGTTACTACCCCCTTCCCCTCATGGGAGGGATAATCTCATCATATTCAATCTCCCTCTTTCCCACAACACACACTGGGAAGGAGGGTGGGGGTCATTCTCACGTGAGCCCTCATTCCCCCCCTTCCGTTGCTTAGAAACTAATCATCGGCTGTATCCTTTTCCCTGCAGTGTGTCCGTCAGCTCTACCCTCCCCTCACCCACCCTCCCATATGTCACTTAGATAAGGAACATCAGGCAGAACTGCTCCCTTCCGCCCTGAAGGTGTCCAGAGTCCATGTGTACCAAAGTGTGCACCAAGGTCTCCAGAGACCGTGTATAATGTTACTATATTAATTATACAGTTCTGTGAAATAATAATATTTCACAGAATATTATCTCTGGTATTGATTTGGTATTATGTCTGGTGAGTATGGGGTGCATAATAAATGAATTAAACTGAAACTGAACTCTGTATTATTGTTGACGAGATGTTCGACTCACTTTCTAACACAAAATCTCTTCGAGTGTTCCTTTTGTTCAATGAAAATATAAAATATAAATGTAAACCAATGTAAAAATCACTCATCACTAGAAAGCCTCATAGAAACATGATTCATTCGCCAAAAGGAAGACTCTGAAAGCCTCTTACGCCAGGAGGGTGGCGCTAAGAGCTTCATACAACCAGATACCGAAGGATATTTCCATTACATTTATTGTACGTTCTCACGCAAACTGTATGGAGGCTGACTCCATACACAGCTTCAAATGTAGATATGATAGAGCCCAGTAGGCTCAGGAATCTGTACATCAGTTGATTGCCGGTTGAGAGGCGGGACCAAAGAGCCATAGCTCAACCCCCGCAAGCACAACTAGGTGAGTACTCTTCATGGGTTATTGAGCACTCCATCACAGGTGACGGAGTTACTTTTTCAGTGGGAAATTGCAGTGGCAACCATTATATATATTTTTATATGTCCTACATGGAGATAACTAGACAGCTGATCAAGTATAAAATGAGTTAAGAAGCACTCAACCACAGAAGGTGATTAAGTGTTTTTACAAGGTCAAGCTATAATTATATCACATATATTACATATTCGTCGGCATTACGCAGTAAATCTTGAGTAAACGTCGCGTATAATATCAAATGGTCAAAAATAAGTAAAAGTGGGACGTTCAATAATGTTCAAGAGAATACATGTTTTCTCTTTCACATTGTTGATGTAATCGACACTTGAATTTTGGGAACGTTGTTGGAAACATCTGTATATCCAGTATTATTGTTTCAACTGCTAACATACGATGGTATCCAGAGGAATGTATTATCAAATCTATTTTCTCTAGTAGCTAAAACATTTATTCGAATATCATTGACTATTTTCGTAATGTTGCTACAGTACTATGTGTTGTGTGTTCGACGGACTTCTTTTTATTGATAACCGTTATAATAATATAGCGTGTGCACTATAGTTCCTATGTGCATATGAAATCTGTGGATAGGTCCCATTCACCTATGGACTGATTGGCTATTAATTGGGTTGGATGCATATTTTACATGTTGTCTAATTATAAAGGCAAAATTCGTAATACAATTTTGCTTTCCTATGTACTTCAGGTACATCTTTTGCAAAGTTTTAAAGGAAGTTAATCTGTACTGGTCCAGAGCAAAGCATTATTTACATGGTTAACAATTGGTCATTATTACCTTCGTGGTTTTGTTCTGAATCTTGTGTTTGATATTTTAGTGACTGGATGAAGGTAATGGGGTGAACCATGAACCAGGAGAATGTAGTGGTCGACTGTGGGAGTTAATGAAGAGAACCAAGGGTATGCCGGGAGAGTACGTCTAGCGGAAATAGCGATGGCTGTAAGGGAGTGCCTTAAAGGTATAACTCGAGGGTATGGCGACCTCCCATATAAAGAGTAGAGGAATAGAGAAATATTCCTCTATTCTATTACCCTCCCTCTACTCTCCCAGATGAGTATGAAACTACGAGAAAATTAGACAGACAGACAAGGAGCGACAAGCTCAACACGAAATTGTAAAAGATATTACGATTGTATTATTATCTCTCGAATTGCCAGTTAATTCTGCATCAAAGACGACATATTCAGCAGGATTTATGCCTTGTTTAAGTGTATAATGAGATACCAAGATTAGTTTTCATAGTGAAAATTGCAAATATAATATTAATATAATGATAATAGATGGTACAGGTAATAATAATAATAATCATCAGATAGTTTCATAGTGCCAGAGGAAATAGTCCAAGACTGGATGCAGAGTCCAACATGGCCGCGAGTTACAGGGAATGCTGAATTAAATTGTTGTCGATAAAGTTGCTCGCCATATTCAATCGCAATCGTTTGTTCATTGATTTTATTGTATACAAGAATGACGAATCTGCAGAAGTGCCGTCGTTACATCTTTCACAATTTACAAGAAAAGAGTTTGGCTAAGTACGCAGATGCCACTGATGGAAGCGTTTACATGGTTCTCACGCGGTTTTCCTCCCAGTATCAGTTAAAATCTATTACTAGTATTCCTTTGACATTTCCTGTTCCTAAGCGTTTTATATATATGACATTTTTGGTATGATTTTTGTTCACATCGAAGTCAATCCATTGGTATTAAAGTTGTAGCAAGTGAAGTAAATGAAATACAACCATAGAGAATACAGTAGGGGTACGCCCTCCATTTGAACACATCTGTAGTCCGTTCTTGCAGCTCTTCCTAAGGTTTCCCAACGTCAAGAAAGTGACGTACTAAAGTCCCTAATTCTAACGTACCAGAGGACCCAGACCAGAAAAAGAGATAGTATGTCAATTTGTGAGCAGCTATAATTTTTTTTTTTTTTTGCCATGGGTGAAGTACACGTGAAAATGCGACGTGCTATTAGGAGAACAGGTTGCTGCTCCAAAATGGCAGACTCGCTATAGAAAGTTGTTTTCACATATCCATACATTAAAACATTGATTGTAACCGTGATATATATATATATATATATATATATATATATATATATATATATATATATATATATATATATATATATATATATATATATATATATATATATATATATATATATATATGTACGTCCGCCTACAGTTTAGACCTATTGTCTTATGTATGACCCTCTGTCCTGCGTGACAGTGAATACCAGCATTATCCTCACTTTAATAAGACTTTATCAAAATCCTCAGATTAGGCAAAATTGTACTTAATTTTGTCAATAAAGATGTTAATAATAATAATAAATGACTCGCTTGTCTGCCTTGGCGAGCCAAAGAAAACGGGGAAATTTCATGGTGAAGATCCCTATAAACAACCTCCCTTCCAAGTATAATAAAGAATGATATTTCTGCCTATGGTATGATACAAAGAACGAGATATTGGGTCAAAATAATATATTATGGCTGGGCAATAAGTTCAGAGTTCTCCAATAGTACAGTTGGCTGCTTTCTCGACTCACAATCGTGGATCCTGGGTTCGATTCCCACGCGGGACAGAAATGATTGCGACGTTTCCTTTTACCTAATGCTTCTATTCACCTAGCAGTAAGTACCTGGGAGTTAGACAGCTGTTACGGGCTGCTTCCTGGGGGTGTGTAACAAAAGGAAGGCCTGGTCGAGGACCGGGCCGCGGCGACGCTAAGCCCCGAAATCATCTCAAGATAACCTCCTTAGTCGTGTCAAGCTGCAGAAAGTGTGTGAGACATCAGGGGTCGTAAGCTGACAGGGATTAGCTCCTGACTGCCTTGTTTCGTTTTCTGCCTAACGATTAGTGTGATTGGCATTGTTATACAGATGGTTGTATTTGTGTATTTATTGTATAAATTATAACGTCACGTTATATATTATATAGAATATTTATATAATTCTTATTGAAGAATGTGACAGTCTGAATATCTCAAAGTAAATTTCTTTTATTATTTTTATACAAACAGATTAAAATCCTTTGGTTTAATTAATAATAATATCCTTATTTTCAATCTTTTTAAGTATCTGGTGGTATATGAACAGAAATCCAACTAATTCTTAGAAAGTTAACTTCTAACCAACAACTCTGATACTTCCAGAGATAAAATAAACATGAATTTGGTTCCAAACTCGGTAACATATCATTTAGGCAAGACTTACCTCTCTCAACCTGCCACACTCATACCATAACTCTGATCGACTCGACAAGATAAATTGCTCCCGATCGCCTGAGTGTAATGTATCGTAAGAAACAAGAGTGGACGCTGGTCTGCGAGACTCATCTAAGATACCATGTTACAATGTAATATCATCCATATATAAAAGGAATGGAGGAGGAAGTGGAGAAATGGTCTAGAAAATGGCTACTCAAGTTCAACTCGGGTAAGTGTAAAGTTATGAAATTAGGCGAAGGGAGCAGAAGGTTGAACCCAAGGTACTATCCTGGAGGTAAAATCCTGCATGAGTCAAATAGAGAGGGGTTGACATCACTCTGAACTTGTAACCAGAGACCCACATCAAAAGGATGTCATCAGCGGCATATGCTACATTGGCCAAAATAAGAACTGCCTTTAGAAACTTGTATAAGGAATCGTTCAGGACACTGTATACCTCTTATGTAAGACCAATCCTGGAGTATGCAGCTCCAGTCTGAAGTCCATACCTAGTTAAGCACATGATAAAGAGAAGATTTAGAGGTATCCCACCAGACTAATCACAGAACTTAGAGGTATGTATGAACTTCGAGGAAAGGCTGCGGGAGATAAACCTCACGTCCCTGGAAGACAGAAGAGTAAGGGTAGATATGATAACAACTACTACAAAATTCTCAGGGAAATTGACAGGGTGGACAAGGACAAACTATTTAGTAAGGATGGAACACGAACAAGGGGACACAGATATAAACCTGAGTACCCAAATGAGCCACACAAACATTAGAAAGATTTTTTTCAGTGTCAGAGTAGTTAATAAATGGAATGCATTAGGCAGTGATGTGGTGGAGGCTGACTCCATACACAGTTTCAAATGTAGATATAATAGAGCCCAGTAGGCTCAGGAACCTGTACACCAGTTGATTGTCAATTGAGAGGCGGGACCAAAGAGCCAAAGCTCAACCCCCGCAATCACAAATAGGTGATTACACACACACCAGGAAGCAGCCCGTGACAGCTGACTAACTCCCAAGTACCTATTTACTGCTAGGTAACAGGGGCATAGGGTGAAAGAAACTCTGCCCATTGTTTCTCGCCGGCGCCCGGGATCGAACCCAGGGACCACAGGATTTCGTGCCCAGCAGTGCTGTCCGCTCGGCCACCGGCTCCCCACACACCCCAGTGTGAGCATGATTGAGTGCGAGTGTGTAGCATGACCCTCTGGCAGCTGAGTGCGCCAGATGAAAACGTCCTTAGGGCAAAGGCTTCAGAATTTATTGGAAGACGGAAGCACTCGCACTGGACAATTTATCACAGCGATGCGCTGCCTAGCTTATAGCTTTTATCACGTTGCTTTGCTGATGTTATTGTCTGTTGAACAATGTGAAGGAAACAGCACGCCGGCATGCGGTCCCTGTACTACATGCACCTCAGGTGTCGCATGCAGATGGGTGCTGCATGTGCACCTCAGGTGTCGCATGCAGATGGGTGCTGCATGTGCACCTCAGGTGTCGCATGCAGATAGGTGCTGCATGTGCACCTCAGGTGTCGCATGCACGACGGGTGCTGCATGTTGCATACACGTTTGATGCAACATCTATGCTGTCTCCTTCATCTCTGCTGACTGCCATGCTTGAATTATTGCTATATAAGTTCGACTTACCTCACCTGTTCAACCTGCCACACATATCCAGCCTGAAACTTGGCATATACATGTGATAACATTTATTTCCCAACAATGTAACAACGATATTAATGTTCCCTTTGCAGGAAAAGAGCAGTTTTACAGCTCTTTATCACAAGCGGGTCTTTAACAGGTTGCGTTGTTGTTGTTTAAGATTCGCTACCTGGAACAAAATTTTCCAAGTAGCACGGGCTATGGTGAGCCCGTAGAGGACTGTTTTAAAAACAGGTTGCGCTTAATACCATATGGTAACCAACGTCATAAAGGAATACCTCGTTTTCATAGTAGTAAAATAGTGTTCTACTATCAGAAACTAACAACTTACAAATATCTTCATTTTCTATGCATTGGGCTTGATAGGTTAAGGTGGGTTGCTTGGGTTCGTACTGTTTCAGGTTAATCTAAAAGGTTGTATGTTTTACTGAGTAGCAAATGTAGAGAATGTGCTGCTTCTCACCCTCAATTCGCAAAAATTATGAAGCGCGTTTTGGCTGCGATTTATATCAGACTGCCTGCAGCGGCGGCTAACAGCCTGGTTGACCAGACCAGCAATCAATAGGCCTGGTCAGAAACTGGGCCGTGGGGACATCGATTCCCGGAACCAACAAAAGGTATGCAAAGGAGTGACTAGTGACCTACTGGTCACGTGGATTGCCTAATATAATCCATACATGTATTTCCTGATCTGATGTAACAATTTAATATTTTACAACTAACCTGCATGATTAACTCGAACTAAGTGCATGTTCTGATATTAAATGATTCTATCGAAATCTTGCAAGCCGAAATGCAGTGTGACCAGTGACCTAACACACTGCCTATAATACAGTCCAAACTGCAACCTGGTAATATGTTAATAAGTACATATAATTAACATTTCAATGGTTCAACCACTTTCACAATAACATAGCTGGAATCACAGATCTCTGATTGTTGATTAAAAACACCAACTTGAACTTCCGTTCTCCAAAATTATTTATATACTTTTTCGGGTCAAAACATTTTGAAGTCATTAAAGATGATTGAGTTCAAAATTCAATGAGTTCAATGATATATTCAAAACGAATAAATTGATTAAAGCCGATTATAAAAAGCTCGTTCCTTAATCAAGAATGCTCCAAGATCACAGGTTGAGAAGCTTGGCGAGAGGCTGAGCCTCGTTTAGACACATGGCGGCCACAGCAACAGAAACAGCGTTAAAGCATAATATAAATAAACAACGGAAGAGGGACCAACACACAGCAATAACGTGCAGGCGCTTGAGCTGGAGGTACGCGCCAGGCGGTAATGCTTGATATGGAGCGGACGTTATTGATGCAAAAATTACTTCTTGGAAAGGCTCGGCAAAGGGGGAAGGGATAGGAGGGAGCATGGGGGGTGGGGGGTGGGGGGAGAGAAGACCGACGTGGATACATAGGGAAGACTGGATTTTGTATCACATGTCTGACACACAGCAATAGTCCACCTCGACCACCAGGAAGACACACACTGTAGTAACTCATTTGATTGCACAACAATAAAGCAAGGAAATATACACTATTATCAAAATAACTATATATATATATATATATATATATATATATATATATATATATATATATATATATATATATATATATATATATATACATTATATATATATATATATATATATATATATATATATATATATATATATATATATATATATATATATATATATATATATATATATATATATATATATATATATATCCAGATAAACATAGTGGAAGGACTTTATGCAGTCGAAAAAAGTTTAACTAAAATATGAGACACATAAATATGAATTAAATAACCTATAGAGGTCGTTGTGTCTAGAATTTATAAGGAAATAATATCAGAATAGTATGACAGCCGAAAAGAGGTTTTTGCAAAGATAGTTGATGACGGAGTAAACAGATGTTGTGTCTGCTTAACAGAGATATAGCCAAAGACGTAATTACCGTTGTTATTGTCACTATTTGACACTGTAAAAAAAGTGAAGTTGTTTGGCCTAGCCAGAAAGTTTTGAACCTTAAGCAACCCATCAAACCAATCTAGATCGATGCTCAGAAAACATAAATATTATGATGCTTTAATTTTTTAATAAAACTCACCAGTGGTCTGATGAGTTTTGTTAACAATGATCACTACCGAAAAGATATGCTATGTTGTCAACTACTGGAAGGTTGACAACATAGCATTTAGAATAGTTGACAACCATGTCCTCCCAATTAGGTGGTAGGACAGGTTGGTAACTGCTCACAGTTGAATCAGTCTGCTACTCAGTAACCCAGACAGAATCATGACATCCACCCAAGTAATATCAAACAGAAGCTAAAACAGCATCCCAAACAATTAAAACAGAAAGCTAGACTGTTAGACATGAATCCAGAGGGTCAGACAGGACGTGACGCAAAGTACATGCCAGTCAGTGACATCAAACCAGACAGTCAGCACACCAGACAGACCCAGAGAGGCGGAGCAACCGACGGACTCAAGCGTGTGTGTTGTCGGGTAGCGTGACTGGCATGTGGAGATGGGGAGGGGAGAGGGGTAGAAGAGGAAGGGGGGGGGGGGGAGGTAGAAGGGGGAGAGGAAATAGGTAAAGCTTACCTAAGAGTGACTTCTGAGAAGTGAGATCTAGCTCTTTGCGTCCCACCTGCTAACCTTGATGTATTTTGTGATTTTTTATTCGTCACATTTATAATTCCGGTTTTCTTCTATGTTCTCTAGGAGGAAAGGAAGAGGAGGAGGAGAATGGGGGATTGTACCTGGATGGGGTTATGAACGTTCTATTCCCCAGGTCCGGCCTGGGGATTAGGCTTAACTTGTGAGAGCTTGGTCCAACAGGCTGTTGCTTGGAGCGGCCCGCAGGCTTACCTATATACCATAGCCTGGTTGGTCGGCATTTATTGCAGGAAAAACTTTTTGTCCTTGTTTTCCTTGAAGGTTTTCTTGAAGACTTCCACTTTTGTTCCAGCAAATTTTCTTATGGTTGCTGGGAGGATATTAAACAACTGTGGACCACTGATATTCATAGTGTTTTATGATTGTGCTTATGGCACCTCAACTGTTCACTGGCTCTATTCTGAATTTTCGTCCATATCGTTCGCTTCCAGTATGTTATTATTTTGCTGTGCTAATTTGGGGCATGGTCCTCCAGTATTTTTCATGTATATATTACTTGATGCCTCTCTCGTCATACCTCATATTTATTTATATATATGTGTATGTATGTATATGTATGGGTGTACGTGAAAGCTGGTTAGAATTACATTTCACCTTTGTAAACGCACATTAATCCAATTCTATTGTTGAGTACTCAATAACCAATTGTACATCAATGTAGAGAGAACATATTTCGAACCCTGTCTATGTAGAACACGAGTAAATGTAGTGTGTTGAATATAAGATGGTTAGTATTGTAAAAGGCGCCCCCTACAGTACTCTCAGGGTTGAAGAAGTTGAAGGGATGTGATGGCATGATGAGGCGATAGTGTCATGCCACGACCCCCAGGCACACCCAAGTGGAATGTACACACACACACACACACACACACACACACACACACACACACACACACACACACACACACACACACACACACACACACACACACACACGGTTGAGAGGCGGGACCAAAGAGCCAGAGCTCAACCCCCGCAAGCACAATTAGGTAAGTACACACATTACAGTAGAGATCATATGTAAGACCTGTGATGTTCCTGATATTTATTGCACCAAAACCTCAGCTATTGAAGAAGTAATGTGCGTTTCAATGTTTGATGCAAAACTAAGAAAATATATCAATGAAGGACTGGAGAATGACTCGGAAGGACCTAGGTAAACTGGAGACATGTTCAAAGTAAAGGCTACTAGGCTCTAATCTAAACAAGTGCGAGATAATAAAATTAAGGACTGGGCTGAGCCTGCTGCGAGAACTATACGAGATAAAAGTGAGCAGCGTGTTCAGACTTTGCGAACTTGAACCTTAAGTAACCTAGACATGGAAGTCATCACAGTGGTCTTACGTACAAATATTTCATTAGTATATGAATATGTTGCCGCAGTGTGGCATCCGCAGTTAAAAACAAGTGCTGAAGGAGTCTAAAGAAAGACTAGAGGGTTTTTATGAGACGTCCTTCAATCTCGAGTTCAAGCTCTGAAGGAAGGTCGAGGGAACAAGACATCTATGCTGAAGTTACAAGAAAAAACTCCCCGTTCACTAGCTGTGTGCAGGAAGGATCAACTGGGCATAATTCCTTAATCTTTTAGCTCTTTTACCTTAGATGTAATTGGGGACCTGCCTGTAAGCCGATTGGTGGATCATGTTAGAGGAAAAAATTTGGATAAGAGTTAATATGATCTATGGAAAGCTAGACCTCTAAGCCTGTAAGCAAGATTCGGAACCCTACTACTTTTCCCTTCGTTACCCTTTGACTAAATAACAAAGTGAACAAAACACAAATGTTTGTCATGAGAAGAGATAATATAGAGCGGAGAAGTGTAAACTCTAACTCCGGGTGAGCCTGCGGCACTTGTTCAGTGTATGAGAGAAGTGAGCAAGTGGCAGAACTTAAAAAGGAAGCTAATCTCATACACCGTTTCAGAATCAGGTGTGGTAAAAAGCAAGAGCAATAGAAGTATACTACGGTAGTCGACTGACTACTAGAAGACAACTGATGCTTGCCCTACAAATAGTCATCACAACAAACCTCTCTCATAAGGTGCACGTACACCGAACGTCGCTAGAGGTATATGCGAGGATAACAAACAACGGATTTCGTTGGGAACTGAATTAGAAGCCATTCTGAACACTACATACCACATACGCCAGGATAATCCTGGACGATGGGAACCAGCATGGTGTCCCCACGTCACCAAGCATATAAAACAATAGAAAGCTCATAAGTATGATGCCTGCTGGTCCCAGAACTGATAGGAACGAGTTACACAAAGAGACTACAATAATTAAACCTCGCGTTTAAGAACAGTTTAAATATGATCTCAACACCAGAAACTGACAGGGGGAATTGAGAAAGGTAGACCAAGACACATTTTGACGTGGAAGAGACAGGAACGAGAAGCGACATATGGACTTTAGGCACCCAATCGAGCCTCGAGAATGTTGGACAGATCGTCAGTGTGAGGGTAGTTAACAAAGGAAGTTAAGGAGGCAGACTTCAAACATGAACTGAGAAGTATATACGATAGGACTCAAGGGATTCAGGAACTTATACAAGAGTCGAATATAGATTGGAAGCTTGGATCCTAATAATTTCCTGTTTTTGCAAATACACGAAGAATGAGCAGTTAACACTCCCTCCTCTCCTAACATCCTTTAGTTGGGACGTTGGGAGCGGAGGGAATAAAAACCAACCAGCCGAGCAATTAGTCATCCAACTGGTTTTGAAGCTAGTTTTAAAGAAAAAACTGTTTTGTATTAATGTCAAAAACAGATATATAGCCAGTAAACACGTTATTCTGCCACGCAAGAAGACAGCCAGACAACTAACAGTAAGCTAATCTGGTAGACAATCAGCTGTAATAACTGAGTCACCCATGCATGCTAGACGACAGTCAGCTAACCCACTAGACAGTCAGCTAACGCACTAAACCGTCAGCAAGACACCAACCAACACAGCCAATCGATCATTCAGATAGCAGGACCGAGAATTAGAGTCTGACAAAAAGTCGCACAGGACATTGTGAACTTGGAGAGTAGGAGACATGTGAGTTACGCTGTCCACAGTTGCAGCAAAACCCATCCACAGTTTCAATCGACCCACCCGTTGCTTAATTTGTGACCCAGTTGATATAATTGCCCTGTGCCTGACGCAGAGCACAGTACAGGCACAGCTGCTCCCTGTGCAACGTGAGAGCAGGGTGCATGTGACTCCCAGACGCCATGTGTGACTCACCCACACGTTTTTAGTGACACAATACTCCAGACTGTAGAAACAACCAACAACGTATGGTGTTGGGTTCGATAATGAATATAGAAATGTGTGGCTCGCGCACACACATGAGACGTGAGTAATAACTGGGATATTACTGATAAGGTGGAGGAGACAGTCTGTGTAGTAAGCAATTAGACGCCGAGGGCTTGTGCTTGGGACAGCACCCGTTGTGACCAAACAGCTGGTTGTTACGGGGTGCGCATGCATTCCCTGCGTCACTCATACCGTCTTGTGTAATGGTTACTGACATCCCTGAAGTGGACGGCTGGTGAAGATTAACCTGACAACTGCCGACGGTGGCTTCGACATTGACGACTTTTTAGAGGACGACTGTGGATACGAGAATTTCAATGGCTTCGAGGATGACAATGGCTTCGTAAACGATGGCATTTGTCACTGGCGGAGGCGATACCAACAACGTGACGACCCGTGAAAATACAAATTACGTTCCCCCTTGCGGGGCCTTTTTGCAGACAGTCTAATTAACCATAGCTGATGTACCCTACCCGTGGCAGGGCGTTTATTAGCTCCCTCCCACCCACCATCCTCTACCTCATGATGTCCAAAGCACGACGCAGAAGATGGGGAAGCGACGACGTTTCGGTCCGTCCTGGACCATTATGAAGTCGTGTGATAATGATCCAGGAAGGACCGAAACGTCGTCGCTTTCTCCATCTTCTGAGTTGTAGTTTGGTCATCTTGACGACGTTGTTGTAACTCAACCTCTACCTCATGTATTCCTCCCACCCATCAACCTCTATCGACTTGACAATAGTCCAGGACGGACCGAAACGTCTTCGTCCCTTCACTTTCTAGTGTGTGGTCTGGTCAACAATCAACCTCATGCATCCCTCCCAGTCCACTCCCATCCCTGTCCTATCCTATTC
The DNA here is from genome assembly GCF_040958095.1 of Procambarus clarkii. NCBI lineage: Eukaryota > Metazoa > Arthropoda > Malacostraca > Decapoda > Cambaridae > Procambarus > Procambarus clarkii. Next base: position 17,723,284 of record NC_091235.1, read on the forward strand.
TACCCACCTGGTTAATTACACAAGTACTATGCCCCATTTCTTGCGGATCATCACCCTATCTTTACCCTGTAGGGTGGATTCCAGGGTTCTCTTGCCCTTGACCACGCTTCGCCCAGTTTCTAAGGGCGATTAGAATTAAGTTTTTGAAGCTGTTATAGGAGTGTGTTGTATCCTGGGCCAGTTATTATAAACATGGATAGAGGGATGGAGGATGTCCATGAGAGAGGAGACGGATCATGGAGTAAGAGGATGGTTTGGAGAGATGAGATTCATACTAGTCTTAGAGAACATGTTGCATCCTTGGCTCAAGGATGCTTCATGGAGGAAGGAGAGGATTGGGGGGGAGATGGACGGGAGAGGGGAAGATATAATGTAAAGCAGAGGTACACCGTGTCCTGTAACTGTAAGGAACATTATATAATAGTAATATAATAGAATATAATTATATAATATAATTATAATAATAATATAATTATATAATAATTATATAATAATATAATAGAATAGTAAGGAACACGGGCTCACCATAGCCCGTGTTACTTGGAACTTTTTGTTCCAGGTAACGAATCTTTAACAACAGCAACAACAAGGAACATTGGTGGTAGCTACGTACGTTGAGTAATTACGATAGTAACTGTCAAGGAACAT